>NW_012121709.1:2099727-2129759 GCF_000951035.1 Colobus angolensis palliatus
CTTTATATGACTCCTGCCTATAATCCCAACACTTTGGGAGGCCAAGGTGGGATGATCACTTGAGCCTAGAAGTTTGAGACCAGCCTGGGCAACATAGTGAGACCCCATCGCTGCAAAAATAAAAATAAATTAGGCACGATGGCATGCATCTGTAGTCCTAGCCACTCGGGAGAGTGAGGTGGGAGGATTGCTTGAGGCAAGAATTTGGGAGGCTACAGTGAGCTATGAGCTATGGTCATGTCACTGCACTCCAGCCTGGGTGACAGAGCAACTTGTCTCAAAAAAAAAAAAAAAAAAAAATTACATATATGTGTATATGTATAAGAATGTGTGTGTATATATATGTATATATATACACACACACACACACACACACTTGAATATACCTTTTAAAAAGTATCCTTTTATAGAAGGTACAAAGCACATATAGGATCCAAAGTAGAAAGAATACAAAAGAGCAGATATGTCAGCTGCGTAAGTCTAGAGATCTAATATAAACATACAACATGAGGACTAGAGTTAACATTGGAGATTTCCGCTTCTAGCAAAATCTTTTGTAGTAGATTTGAGGTGTTTTTTGCCACACACACAAAAAGGGCAAGTGTGAGACGATGGAAATGTTAATTGGTTAGCCTATGGTAAGTATTTCGCTATCTGTATGTCTATCAAAACATCATGTTGATTTTTAAAGCTACGCGATGTAGAGGAGCGGGATGGATGGAGAATTCAGAAGGAATAAGGCTAGACTCGAGAGAGAAGGAGGAACGGAACCCAGTGACCCCTCCCCTGGCTTCAGAGACCTGGGCTGCCTGGGCTGTGGAAATCATGAGACACAGTTCAGAGCCAAGGCACCAGAGCTGGCCAGACCTGGCGTCCTCCCACCTCCACCTCTTTGCAAGTCTGTGACCTTGGACAAGTTATTGTGTCCCTGGGTCTCGGTTTCTTCATCTGGACAACGGGATACAAGAACCCCTACTTCACATGGCCACTGTGAGAAGTACCACGCACTAACGCTTGTGGCCCAGCGGAAGGCTCAGGAATGTCACCTGTCAACACCACTGTCAATCGCATTCTCCGGGGTGGCTCCACACAAGGGCATGAGAAGCCAGGGCTAGAGGCTGGCTGGGGATGTTTCCAAAGGGAGGACTGGGAGACCGCCTTCCATTCTAGAGACCTCTGGGAAGGCCCAAGAGGAAAGCCCTGGAGGCCCCAGCCTCACAGCTGACAGCAGCACAACGTGCCTCCTGTTCTTTTTCCCCTTCAGTTTGGCCCAGATCCCAGAGAGGATTGGTCGGCCTTTACTCACGTGGTCAAAAACTTGACTCTTGGTGGCACTGTACTTCTGTGCGATGGCATCAGCCACGGCATTCGGCCCCATGAACAATGTGTTCCAGTTGTGAGAGCTACGAGGCAGGAGGCAGAACAGGGAGATCAGACCAAGCTGGAGGAGGGGAACTCGCTCTCAGACATGAATCCTGTAAGAAATGGGCTCCTAGGCCTGCCTTTCTACGTTCCTCCAATTTCCCTATCATGGGTTACATATACAGGGCCTGAAGACAACCAGAGGGATGATGACAGGGACCATCCCTAACAGTGCTTCATCTGTGTCAGGGACTAAGAACTTCGCATACATTCACTCATTGAAACCTTACAGCACCACAAAAGTACGGCACTACTATCATTCTCCCATTTTGCAGATGAGAAAACTGAAGCTCGGTAAGGTATGAACTAAACCCATCAGGAGTCAGAAGACCCAGGTGGCTTAGAAAGCACAGGGTGAGCGTGGTAGACGGTTGGGTTTGGGGTTCAGCAGCTTCGGGGCACTGAGGACCTGGTGCTGTTGGCTTTGTCCTGGGCCTCCTTCTTTTTCTTATAGGATGATGATCCCAGGGCACTGGCGTCCTCGCTGGCTTCCTTCTTGATGGTGGATGGTAACACGTGGAGCATCCTGCCCTGGACGGGAATGACAGGAAGGGAGTAAACAGAAACCCTGCCTTTAAGCCGTGTTTCCTGGTGGAGGATGTTGGCTTCTGCCACGGGTAAGGTGGACCTAGCACTGATCAGAGGGTGGGAGAGGTCAGGTAGAACGCGACCACTCTCTCCCCACCTGACACAGCTACACACAGGAAACTTCGGTCAGTGTATAACCTGCACCCGCAGCCCTCTCCCCGCTCCTTAAGCCTGCATCACATCCTGTCCCTGCACTGGTGAGTGAGAATGTGAGCTTCATGCCGGGGGGCCAGGTCTGGCCTGACGGCAACAAGGGGGTCAAGAAATCATGAATAAATGAATGAATGAGCAAAGGAAAACGGGTGAGGATGAGGTAGCCTGGGGCTTGAGGATGTATGCTAAGTAGATGACTTGGTAACACTGGGAAAAGAGAAGTTTCTTATATTCCACTGTGGCCATTTTAATATGCCTCTGTAAAAATTCCTTTCTTCTTACTCCTCTTCCAAGGTGGGATCTATAGAAATGGAGAGCAAATTCCTCCATTCAAGGAATATTTTTTTAGTGCCTGCTGTGTGCCAGACACAAGTGTAGGTGCCACAGATCAGTGACCAGAACAGATCAGACCCTGCCTTCACGCGATTTCTCACCTTCTAGTGGCTTGTGTGAGGCGGTGACTTAGCATGCCACTGCACGTTTTCTTAGGCCCACAAAGTGGACACCTGTGTCCACACACACACAGACACACATTTACAGCCTTTCCTGACCATGTGAGCCCACAAAGTGGATGCCTGTGTCCACACACACACACACACACACACACACACACACACACACACACACACACAGCCTTTCCTGACCACGTGAGTCCTGCAGCCTCCCAGCCAGCCCAGGAGGGGCCTCACCTGGAATACCTGCCCATCCACCTCCGAGTAGGCCTTTACAGCATGCTCAGGGAACATGAAGGTGACGAATGCAAAACCCTTGGGTTTCTTGGTCAGGCTGTCGATGGGGTAGTGGAGCTCAGACAGGGGACCTGAGGACAGGAGAAGTGTTGGTCTCTGGTGGGCCAGGCCACTCAGCCCCAGGGAAGAACGTGGTGAGCACCAGCTGTGAGCCAACCTCACAGGTCACGGGTGTCATTTCCCAGTCCCCTACGCGTGTCTATCCTAAGAGCAACAATACCTGGGTTGGAGCCCAGCACCACCACCTACTACACATGTAGCCTGCCTTGAGCAAATCACTGAGCCTCCCCATGCCTCAGTCTTTTCATCTGTATAACGGCACAATGGTACCTAGCTCATGGGCAGCTGCAACAACTAAATGTGTTAATGCGTGCATAGTGCACTAAACAGTGCTCGCTAGAGTTAGTGCCACAGAAGCGTCTTCCATGATGATATTAGCATCATGCTCAAATCAAAGCACACCCTTTCTGCAGTGCTTTCCACTCTGAACCCCAGGGTGTAACCGCGTCCCCTCTCTGGGTCTTTCCTTCCCAAATGGACATTTGGGGTATATCAAAGAATGCCCAGTCAGCCCAGCCATGCAGTGTAAGCCGGGATGCCAGCCTGTGTGAAGGATCTGGTGAGCAGATCGGTGAATAGAACACATAGTTCCATTGGGGGCAGGCCCCAGCCTTGGAGGTCAGATCAGTTTTCCTGATGGCAGGCCCTACTCAGGGCATCCTTACCCTGACAACAGGGCCTACATCAGGTGTTCAACCTACATTTCCAATCCTCCACAACCTACAGCTGGCCTCTGAATAGACATGGGGAGACACTGCTGGGATCTCAAAGGTATCAAGACCTCCCCTCATCCTGAACCCTCCCTTCCTGCCCTTCAACAATGGTAACTCTACAAACAAATGCAGCCTATTGTCACCAAGCTGGACTATGGGCCCTCAAGCCCATGGCCTGAGAAATAACAGCAACAACAACACTAACCTTGACACTGTCAAATCTATTTGGTGCTCAGCTTGGATAACAAGACTTTACATAATGAAGAATTCAGATATGGAGGAACGCCGTGTAGGTATACTCCTCAGGCAAAACCTGTACAGTTACTCAATTCCAACACTGAGTGGCAAGAGTTTGGACAGCAAGGGAGTATCTCAAAAAAGTCATTCAAATCGCTTCAATTCTGAATTTGGAGAAGTTAGAGAGCTCAGACAGCAAAACATGCCAGAGATGCTATTAATATCTTTTACTTCCTGTCCTGCAAATCCCTGCATTCATCATGTCACTGAATCTTCACAGCAGCTCAGGGGCACTTGGTCCCATTTTACAGATGAGAAAACTGAGGCAAGAGATGTGGAGTCGTGTGCACACTGGGACTTGAACCTAGGATGTCAGAGTCAGAGCCTGGTTCCCACAGCCGCTGGGCTATCCACGGCCCAGAGGCCTCCCCCCCTACCATATTTGGAGAAGAGCTTCTCCAGATCCTCCTCGGTGCTGGTGTAGGGCAGGTTCCGTACAAACAGCCTTCCGGACTCGGCCAGGTCCTCCTCCTCTTCGTTCTCCCCGAGCATCCGGCCTTGCCAGGATTTGGTGGTATTCTTTGGCGCAACATTGGTGGTGGGGACATTCTTTTCCCTGAATACCTCAATGTAGCGCCCACCTGCAATGAAGAGGAGTCAGGGCTCCAGGGGGAGGCCTAGAACTTGCCAGCGACTCCTTGCTGGTGACTTCAAACTCTTCTCTGCTGCCTTCCAGAAAACACAATCAACGTGGCAGATGACAACACCCAACACCTGCCCTGTCACCTGGGCCAGCACCATAAGCCAACACCAGGCCTGAACCCAAATCTCACTCACCCTGCCAGTTCAGCTTCAGCCCTGGAGGGAGCCTGCCTGAGTTATCCCAGACCACAGTGATGCATTCTCTAAACTTCGGGCTGCGTTCTCTGGCACTGCTTGTTGTTCTGCCTTGGGAAAGGTCTTAGGTGACAGCCCAGCCCTGGGTACTTACCCGCTGATGATTTATTTACATGCACAGCCCGTGTGCCTGATCAGGGTACTATTATCACTGTGTCCTGCACAGGCACTACTAGCTGTTCAATAAATACCCAACTCCTGACTTGCTAACAAGATTCCCAAGGCTCTCCACCTTCTCTAACACAACTCAAGTCTTCACTGGGGTTGACGGCTGGATTCAAATCACTTGTCTTGCCCAGGGATTGGTCAAAGATTATATCCCTGGGTGTTGTTCCAAAGACCTCCCAACTCCAGGGAATCTGCACGTGCTGTTCCCTCTACTGAATATCCTGCCTGTAGAGACAGAGCCTGCTTCCTCAACTGCAGGTTTGTGCACCAGTGTTGCCCCTTGGTGAGGCCAAAGCAGACAGGACCCTGTTTAAAGCCAAGCCCCCTCAAATCCCTGCCTTCCCCAGGACCCGTGCCTCCTGTGTGTTTTCCTGTAGCATGGATCACACATTTAACTACCTGTCTCTCCCTGCTAAGTCAGTTTACTCTCTGTCAGCTCTGGAAGGGCAGGGATTTGGGTCTGTTTGCTCCCTGCTGTGTCCCAGTGCCTAGAACAGTGTCTGCAGAGAGTCAGTACTCAATAAGAACGTGTAAAGGAAATGAAGGAACGAAGAAACCCTGTAACACAGAGACGGCACGTGGCCAGGGCTTCCTTACCCATGTACTCCCGGTTGCATTTCAGAGCTTGCTTAACTTCCTCTTCATTGCTGAAATCCACAAAGATGTATCCTGACAGAGGACAATGACAGAGGTAAAATCTGCAGGCCTTGCAGACATTTGTGGGGGTCCCCAGAGGAATACCCCTACTGTGCTAGGAGCAGAAAGTGAGGGAGAAACCTCTACCTTTGCCAAATCTACAAAATACAAAGGGTCTCCCTCTCTCTCTCCCACCCACAGCCCAATTTCCCTCTGCAGGGAACATCCAGACCCCAGCCTGGTGTTGTGGATGAAGATGCTGAATGCCAGGAGTCGGAAGCCCAGGAGGCATTTCTGTCTCCCTCCAAGCCTCACCCCACCCCTGACTGGCACCTGCTCCAAGCCATTCTCTGGAGAAGGGCCTGTGGCTAAAGCATGAGGACCCATCTAGGTGCTGGAAGCACCGTCTCCACACCCACTCTCTGCTTCTGGGCGCCTGAGGCCTTGACTCGCACAAAAAAACAAGCAGATTGGGGAGTCTTTCCTCTACCACAAGAGGCTCCGCTTCCTGACCTCTTTGGGCCTCAACCCCGTGAGGCAACAAGATGAGGACCATTCCCCTGCTTTTCTGGAGCATTAAGGAAATCCTCCTAGGGGCACAGAGCTAACAGCTGGCAATGTCTATTACTTGGTCCAAAGCCCTTGGGTTTTCTGCCTTTAATCACAAGGCTGTTTAGATGCTTTCCGTGACTCCTCTGTGCCCTCCTTTCCTATATCCAGGCACCTCATCCATCCCTATAAACATCTTCCATCCTTCTCCCTCCTCCTCTCCATGGTCACACCCCGGGCCCCATCACCACTGATCCTCCCTTAGAGGATGGCAAATGCCTGGCTCCAGGACCCATTCTTCACCAGCCAGGGACCATCCTAAATCTGATCACTGCCCTCCCCTGCTCTAAGCTCCCAGGGGCCCCTGCATCCTGATTGAAGCCCACCATCTTTTTCTTTTTGAGATTGGGTCTTGCTATGTTGTCCAGGGTGGATTTGAACTCCTAGGCTCAAGTAATCTTCCCACTTCAGACTCCTGATTAGCTGAGACTCACACAATCTTTAATGAGGCCCCTAAAGCTTAAGAGGCCCAGCCTGCCTCCTCCCCAGCTCTCCTGCAGGGGATATTCTGCTGCTTTTCAACATTTCATGCTTGGATCCCAGCTCTCTCCAACTCCACGGCCTCCAGTATGGTTTTCTCTTGGCCCCGACAACTCAGATACGCTTCTTCCTTCTCCCTCTCTGTTCTCTGAAGTGCCATAAAAGCAAGGGTACCACCACCATCACCACCACCACCATGAATATTAACAGCAGCTTTCACAGAGTGTGCAACAGGGGCTTAGCACTGCACTAAATGCTGTACACACAGCCATTCATGCAACTTGGTGAGACAGGTTTACCAGACTGCACAGAAAACAAACAAACAAAACTTGAGGCTAAGTCCCTTGTCCAAGGTCAGAGGGCTCCTACCTGAGATGTGCACCTAGGCAGAGCCGTTTCCCCTGACCTCACCCTGCCCTGTAATCAGTCTGCTGGGAGAAGGATGGGTGGCTGAATGGTCAGCCGGGTAAGTGGGACTTTCCTGATAAGAGGAGAGTTGGGGAAGAAACGCAGAAACGTGACAGTGAGGAGACGATCCCTCAAGCACACTTTCTTCCCCAGGTGTCAGCCTAGGTAGATCTCAACTGCTTTGCCCAGGCCAGTGGCTTCTTGCTAAAGACAGAGTACACATCCAGCAGCTTCCAGCCTCCAGCCTCCCTGCAGCTAGAGGGCCTCAGGGTGGTTCTCTTGAGAGGCAGCAAGTCTGCTGCTGAATCTCTCGCAGTGCCCTAGTCTGGCCAGCAAGGAGGAGTAGGCACAGGCAGGTGCCCACCTTCCTGAGCTCAGACACTCTGCCTTCCAGCCACACTGCTCATCTCAGGGAGGCCAGAACCCAGGGCTCTGAAGCCAAGGGAGGTGCCTGGTTGCCCAGAGTGTAAACCTGTAGGGAGGATGGCACGGGGCAACACCACGTAGGCTCAGCAACTCAGAGCCCTGCGCACCAGCAGAGCTGCCTGTGGACTTGACCCAGCAAACCCCAGGACCTGATGGCATTTGTTTCAGTGCAATAGGTGAGCCCACTGGGATAGGCAAAGGCTAACATGAGGAAGGGAAGGATGAAAAGCACAGGTGAAAACTCCATCCCTACACACCAGGCCTTCAAAGGCTGGAGCAAGATATGCAGCCTTGACCTGCCCAGGCTGACCACATCCACACAACTGAGGACCACAAATAGGAAGAAAAACGGGTGCCCTTAAAACTTCTCCCTTATTCAACTACCCCAACCTTCCATCTTCACTGTCTGCCCCCTTTCCCACCCGGAAACATCCCAGATCTTACCTGTTTTATTCCCATGAGCGTTTCTCACAATCCGAATGGCCACTGGTTTCAGGGGTGCCAGGAATTCCGTAACATTTTTCTGTAAGAAGTTTTTTTCCCCTTACCAACCACATAATAAAAATACAACCCAACGAAAAGACACGGGGCAAATTTCTGAATCAGAAAGGATTACAAAGCGTTTCATTCTTTAGTTTTTCTCTTTCCTTATACATATCTCTTCTCCAATTACCTTGGAAAAAATTTGAAAAAGAAAATCGGAGAAGAAATGAGTAACATCAATATAAAATAACAGCGTCACTGTCAGCATTAAAATAGCGACGTCGCTATCAGCACTTTAAGGCATTGTGTCCCCCCTAGATAATTTTATATACTTGGGATTAAATCTGGCTTTTTCCACTTCTCGGTAAGCCTGAGAATTTGCTTTTTGTGTATTAGTTTTGCAAGCAGCCACCTCGTGGTTTTTGCTTTGTTAATTAAAGCATGTGATTTTCAGAATGGTTGGTACTGAAAGAATTCTGACAAAATTACAAGACAACTCAGTGAGTTTAATAAAACCTAAATGCTTGCTACTCCGAAGTTTGTAAGTTGTAATTCGGAAATTTATAAACATAGAGTACCAGAACAGAAAAAGATTTCAAGAGAAAAAAGGCCAAAAGACATGAATGGGCACTTTCCAAAAGAGAAGATATATTGGCCAGGTGGGGTGGCTCACACCTGTAATACCAGCACTTTGGGAGCCCAAGGCGGGAGGATCACCTGAGGTCAGGAGTTCGAGACTAACCTGGCCAACATGGTGAAACCCCGTCTCTAACTAAAAATACAAAAATTAGCTGGGCATGGTGACGGGTGCCTGTAATCCCAGCTACCCGGAAGGCTGCAGCAGAAGAGTCACTTGAATCCGAGAGGTGGAGGTTGCAGTGAGCTGAAATTGCACCATTGTACTCCAGCCTGGGAGATAAAAGTGAAGCCCTGTCTCAAAACAACAACAACAAGCTATACATGATCTACAAATGTGAGAGAGCATGATCCATCTTATAAATAATTTAAAATATAAATTAACATGAGATGCCAATTTTACCTATCACTGATAAAACATTAATAATACCCAGGGTTCAGGAAAATGGGCACTTGTAGACTCTGCTACAGGGAGTATCAACTAGCAGTGCTCCCAGAGGGCAACTGATATTCTGTGCCAAAGCCTTAGAATTGTACACGCATGCGCCTATACAGAATATTTATCAGGAGCAAAGATCAGCAAACTATGGCCCATGGGCCAAATACCACCATGGTCTGCTTTTGTCTGGCTTGCAAGCTAAAAATGGTTTTTACATCTTAAAGGATTATTTACCAAAAAAAGAGAAAACAATGAATATGTGACAGAGATGAAATGGCTTACAAAGCCTAAAATATTTACCATCTGGCCTTTACAGACGAAGTCTGCTCACCCCTGATCCCAAGGAACTGAATTATTATAATAGCAAAAAATTGGATATAACTCCCATGTCCCAATTTAGGGGACTGAGTAAACCTGTGGAAGTTAACCCTGAGTAAGGAAGAGCATGAGTATAAAAACTGCTGCTGTAACAGAGTATATTCAATATTCAAAGAGGTCTATGACATATTGTGATGAGGAGGAAAAAGGGGTTTCCAAAGAGTTCCCAGTAGAGGATTGCTTTTCAGACATACAAAGACAAAAATGTCCAAGAGGCTTCAGTGAGCTATGATGGCACCACTGTATTACAGCCTGGGCAACACAGCGAGACCCTGTCTCACACACAAAAAACAAAACCAAAAACTAAAAACAAAGGAAAATAAAACAAAAACCATCTAAGAAGACACATCCAAACCGTAGCAGTGGATGTCACTGGGTAGGACACAGGTGTGTGGGCCGGACAGCCCCAGTTTGCCTGGGATGAGTTGTCACTGTATCTGGAGCCATTAGACCCGTGGTAATTACATCCACAGCCTGGCACCCCATTGGGGTAGCACCCCTCTCACTCTCAATTTAGTGTGTATGATAATTTAGTAGACATCCTACTTAGAGGCAATTTTTAAATGTTTTATTTAGCTACACGGTTTTGAATTTTCTATATTGAACTTCTATTACTTTCATGAAGAGTGAAAATTAAAAGTGTTCTTCTGCTGTTACAGACCCAAAGGCAGCAAACTACAGTCCACAAGCCAAATCTGGCCCACTGCCTGTTTTTGTAAATAAAGTTTTATCTATTTTTACCTACTTTCTGAGACTGCTTCCTTGCTATAAGAGCAGCGTGAGTAGTCACAACAGAGACCATGTTGATCACGAAGCCTTAAATATTTACTGGCTGACCCAACCCCCACGCTTTTCTCTAACAGAGTGTGTCCACCTGGTATGGGTACCAGTGAGTGAAACCAGAACCTCCTTTGTCTTGGTGTAGCCATCCCTGTTTCCTGACCCTGGCAATGCCAGAGATCTTATTTCTCAGCCTTTTTGGCCCCCAATTCCTTCCAGCTCATGTCCTCAACTGACTCTAATGCCCCCATGCACCAAAGGCTCCTGGCCTTCCCACCCTCGTCTCCTGCTCCCACAGGCTCCCGACCTCAGTCAGCACATACCTCTGTGACATTGAACGGGGCTCCCCGCAGCTTCACGGTGTGGCAGGTGGTGGGCTCCTTCTGGTTTGCTGGTTTCTCTGTCTGAGTGATCAGAAAAACAAACAGAAGTGGCCACACTAACGCTTCATACAGCTGCAGGAGGTGGCACACTGGGACATTTCAGTGCCAGAGAAGGTGCCTGCTGTCAGGGAGAACTGGGGAACACTGGGAAGAATCCATGTCTACCGTGCATGGAGTCTGGCCAGAGGTGGGGCTAGGTGATGCCAAGTCTCCATGTGCCCCTGAGATGAGGGCTGGAACCAGAGCCTGGCAAGCTATGGGCACTTGCACAGGAGCCCTGGGGCTACAAGGAGGGGCAGGGTGAGAATGGGAAGGAGCCCTGAAGAACAGGGCTGCCAGTACCACTATGCAAGGCTTATCAGTGCCAGACACTGAGTCAAGCACTTTACAGATGCCAGTGATCTACTAAAGAAAATAAAAAAATAAAATAATAAAATAAAATAAAATAAATAAAATAAAATAAAATAAATAAAATAAAATAAAATAAAAATAAAAACAGAAAAGAAATGCAGAAACGACACACGGCGAGCAAGCGGCAGGGCCAAGATCGGGAAGCCTTCGGACTGCAGAGCTGCGTCTTTCCCCAACATTCCACTCTCCTAACAGAGGAGCTGTGGGGACCATGGGCAAGCACGAGAGCGGCCCTCCTCCCTTGGCATCTGCGGGATACACACGCACCTCAGCTCTGGCCTCCGGTGGTCTCTTTTTCCCAGCTGGCATCCCTTGCTCTTGGCCTGCACCCTTGCTGTCTCTTTCCTGCAGGATTGGGGTGGCGGAGGAAGCGTCTTCCCCGGCCTCACTCCCTTCATCACACTGCACGGCTTCATCTTCACTTTCCTCTTCTTCCGAGGAAGAGGACGACCCGGCCTTCACCATCTTGGATTTCAGGTAATCCATGTCTGACAGCTCCTTCTGCACAGCTGCCTTCGGTTCGAGGCTTGCCTCTTCTGGAAAAACAGGGAGGCTGAGGTCAGTGATAGCTATGAGCAAACCAGAGTTCGGAGGCAGCAAATGGCAGATGGTCCTCCTAGTGAGAGGCCTGAGGCCCCACGCCCTGGTATCCTTGCCACACTGTGCCCATGGCCCCTGTGCCCAGCATCCCCCATAAGTCCTCTGATTAGCAGTGCCACAGGGGTGGGGCTACTGCAGCTTTGATATTCTCTGTGCCACACATTGAGCTCCTGGCTCCCTGCCACCAGCCATGTCTTCCCAGTTCTCTCTATATGGCAGCCTCCATGACACTTTTCAGAGTAGGTACAGGACGGTCAGTCTCTGCTTAACACTCTCCAGGGGTTTCTGGATGCTCAGGGTGAAACTCAAGCTCCTCATCAGGGATGGCTGCGCGGGCTTCTCCCACTGTCTCCTCCTGCTCCAGCCATCCCAACCCACATCAAGCCCCTCAAGCCCATGCATTTTCCTTTCCTCTGTGTCTTTGCTGTTCCCCTGCCTGGCACCCCTTTCTTCTCCCCTCCCCTACCATGTCCCACTAAGTCCCCTGAGTTCCTCGGATGTAAACTTAGTGCAGAAACATTACCAGGCATAACTGCACTAAATGCATATCCTCTCACCTTTAGACCCAAATAGACTCCCAGCTCTCCACCAAGCAAATACTCTCCTGTGTTGCAGCTGCTCCCTTGCCCGCCAGGCCTCCCCTGACACCATAAACCCCTTCTGAGGACAAAGGCTCACTCCCTCACCTCCTCAGGGAGGCCTTCCCTGATAACTCTCCTGTCCCCCTTTCCTGCTTTCTCTCTGTAGCATTCACCATCCTATGACATACCAACAGTGGACTTATTTGCTTATTGTTCCTCTCCACAACCATAATCACAGCTCCATGGGGGAAGAGACCCTTCTGTCTTCTGCTTATCAACATGGTCCCAATGCCTGAAGTATGCCTGGCAGATAGTAGGTGCTCAAGAAATATTTGTTGAGTGACTGACTGACTGACTGAATACCCAAGTAGGATCAGTGATGGCAGACGCACCTGCAGAGGGATCATCAGCCCCCACTGGAGAGCTCAAGGGCTCACCTGACTCCTAGAGTCTGGCACAGAGGGGCCCCCCCGTGCCGATGAGCCCAATGGCAAGCACAGGTCCGTGCACCTGGAGCACACAGTCCCCATGCCCTCACCTTCCAGGTCCTCCCCGGCTCCCTCCTCCTCACTCTCCTGCCCAGAATCGGAGTCGAAGTTCAGGTAGTCGCTGGCCGGCTTGCTCTTCCCTTTCGAGGGCTCAGCATCCAGGACATCGTTCGCCCAAGTGGCTGCCTGCGCTCGCCTCTGATGAACTGACAGAAACTCCTGGAACTCTGTATCCTCCTTCAGCTGGTGGCACCAGAACCCGGGCAGCAGGGACACGGGAAAAAGGGAGAGGAAGAGGCAGAGAAGGCTCAGGTGGGGCTTGATCTTTCTAACTCTTAGGAGGGTGAGAAGATCCCTCAAGCTCATTTCCCCCATTTTCTAGAGGACCCCGAGGTTCAGCTGGGTCAGTTCTGAGGAAGGCAGAGTTGACTCCTCACCAGATAAAACTAAGAGGACATGAAGACAAGTCCAGGGGAGACCAGAGGCACAGCTCTCTGCTTCCCAGGGCCAGCCTCCATCCTCTCCTGCCTCTTCCCTCTCCCAGCCTCCACCCTCTCCAGTCTCTTCCCTTTCCCAGTCTCCTCCCTCTCCCAACCTCCACCCTCTCCAGCCTCCACCCTCTCCAGCCTCCACCCTCTCCAGCCTCCTTCCTCTTCACCCTCTTCAGCCTCCACCCTCTCCCAACCTCTACCCTCTCCAGTCTCCACCCTCTTCCACCTGCTGCCCACACTCCCTCCCTCTTGGGCAACAGGACAGACTCACCTTCTCCAGTTGACCTGCCACCTTTTTCTTCTTCTCGTCCTGAAAACAGAAGGCACAGAGAGTGAGGGTCACACAGATGAAGAGAGCTGGGAAACAGAACTGCATTGACTTGGGAGTGCCCATCTTCGGGAACCAAAAGGGAGTGACTACCCTGCTGGCACTGGGGACAGAGGCCAGAGTGACCCTTTACATACTTTCTTAATTTCTGGAGTAGTAGAGTCTTTTGGAGGCTGCTTGGGCTGGCTTGGTTTCTGGGCATGTTTGCTCCAGGCTCTGGGTTTGGCCGGGTCCCCAAATGACTTGCAGAACTCCACCTGTGTGGGAAAGAGAGTGATTTTCACACGTGCCACGGCACCCAGGTGTTAGGTGCTGCCCTTCGGCACCTGGGAGCTCAGGCATTTTAGACACCTGCCACTGCCCAGCTGAGTTTGCTGAAGTAGATTACACATCGCCCCTTAGCCTGGGCTTTCTTCTTCAAGTCTAGAATGTAATACTTTAACAGTCTATCAGTACGAGTCTGTAATACTGTAATGGTAATAGCTGCCACTTACTGAGGAATTCCACATACCAGGTACTGTCTAACGTGCTCTGCAAGTACTGATACACTGAGCCTCTCACATCAGTGACAGCTACGACTTTCTATAATTCAGATCAAGAAACTGAAGCATCAAGAAGTCAATTGCTCTGGGTTACCTAGGTAGTAAGTGACAGAGTGAAGACTGGTACTCAAGGGGTCTCTGGGCTCTGGAACCTGAGTTCTTAACCATCCACTGTACAGGGTGGCGAGATGACCTGGGCCAAGCACTCAGTCAGGCTCTGGGCAGGGCAATGTGGGGCAGTGGCTACCAGGGTTACCCCACACTGCCTTAGGTTAATTATCATAAAGTGAGCTCATCTGGCTCCAGAGAACAATTCTAGAGTGATAGAGGCAGTGGGGTGACCACTGGAGGGATGGAAGAGTACTGGAGACCCAGTCTGAGCTGATGCACCATTCAGGCCCTAAAATCTCCAATACACTCCTCTGAGAGGACTTTGAGAGCGCTGGTTATTCAGGCATCCACCACTGCCAGCCACTCCCAGCCACGGTTAAGGCTGATGCTGGTCAACCAACCACTACCCCTAGGGGAAGGAGCTGCCATCTGGTTGCAATCCTTTTTAAGACACAGGGTCTCACTCCATCGACCAGGCTGGACTGCAGTGGCACGATCATAGCTCACTGCAGCCTCAAACCCTTGGGCTCAAGAGAACCTCTTGTCTCAACCTTCTGAATACCTAGGACTCCAGGCACATGTCACCGTGCCCGGTTAATTTTTTTTATTTTTGTAAAGACGCAGTCTTGCTATGTTGCACAGGCTGGTCTTGAACTCCTGGCCTCAAGTGATCCTCCCACCTCAGCCTCCCAAAGTGCTGGCATAGGCATGAGCCACCACACCTGGCCAGTTACAATCCCTTTTGTGCACACTTTCAAAATAGGCTTGTTATTTCTATAATAATGACATGTACTCATGGTACAAAATTCAAATAATATATAAAAGTACAACGAAAATTTAAAAAAGTACCCCAATTCCTATCACTCATAGAGAGGAATGATTAGTATTTTGGTACAAATTCTATCCTATGGCCTTCTATGCATTTATCATATATGTATGGAGGAATACGATTGTGTCTAAATGGGATCACATGAGACATACCTGTATTTGTCCATCATCTATTTTTTCCTTCTCAAAAAGCGTTAGAGATGTTTTTACGATGTCACTAAATACATGAGTGACCTGAAGTGGAGCCCCCTCCTCCAGGAAGCTTTCCTGACTCCTCCCCGGTCAGGCTAGAGATCTTTGTTCTCCCACAGTCCCTGGGGCTCACCTCATCATAGCACTGATGTCACTGAGCCAAAGCAGGCTGCTGACCTATCAGCCCCCCGCCTGCCCAGAGGCAGCTGGCTCCATGAGGACAGGGGCTGAGATATCACCTTTTTCTCTAAATTCCCAGCATCACCGAGTGCTTGCCAAATGCATGAGTGAATGCATGAGGTGGAGCTGTGGTTCTCAAGGTGTGGGCCTCAGACCAGCAGCATGGGTGTCACCTGAGGGCTTGCTGGATGTGTGAATTCTTGGGTCCTGCCTCCATGCACTGAATCAGATACTCTGGGGACGGGCCCAGGAAGCTGTTATAACAAGCTCTCAGGTGATTTGTATGCACATGAAAGTGTGTGAATCAGTGAGGAAGAAGACCAAAGACATCACAAAGTGAAGAGGGACGGTCTTTGAACTCAAGTGTTGAGTGAAAGATCAAACAACACCACACTCGACAGGCAGGTAAGGGTGAGACTCCCGCCCACTCACTGTGATCCGGGATGTGTCGATGAAGCTCTTGTTGAAATGCTTGAGTGCCTTTTGGGCCTCTTCCTCGGACTTGAAGCCAATAAAGCCAAACTTGCGGAACTTGCCATCTTTGGTGAACTTCAGACTGCAGTCTGTCAGCGTGCCGAAGGCGGCAAACAGCTGCCTGAAACGCTCCTCCTTCATCTAGGACAGAGGGAGAGGAATGAGAGACAAACTGGAAAGTCCCCAGAGCAAGGGGACAAAATGGGCTGGAAACCTCATGAGGTCATGAGATTCTCTAAGGGTGGCCTTAGATGAAGAGGGGCAGAGTGTGCTTTTCTAGCTACAATAGGTTCCAGCTGTGACTCTAGCACGAGTTGTGTGGCCTTGAGAAAGTCCCTTAACCACTCACTGATGTGGAAATCATGACTCATAATGGCTGCAAATGACATCTTCCTACCCTATGGGGCTCCTATGAGGATAAGACCAATTACAGAAGTAGTATTATGTCTGCTACATAGTAGATATCTAATAAATACTTGTCGGAATAAATGAATGAATAACCAGGCAGGGTAAGCTATATATATCTTTGACAATGAAGCCTCCCACAAAAAGATGCCCACATCCTAATCCCTGGAACCTGTGGATATGTTACCTTACATGGCAAAAGGGACTTGGCAGGTGTGACTGATGTGGAGACGGGGAGATGACCTGGATTATGCAGCCAGGCCCAATGTCACCTCATGGGTCCTTACGAGAGGGAGGCAGGAAGATGAGAGAAGATGGAAACAGAGGAGATTGGGAAGATGTTATCCTATTGGCTCCAAAAATGGAGTATATAACCATGAGCCAAGGAAGACAGGTGCTTCTAGAAGCTGAAAAAAGGCAAAGGGACAGATGCTCCTATAGAGCTTCCCAGAAGGACTGCAGCCCTGATAAAGCCTTGATTTTAGGATTTCCGACCTGCAAAACTGTAAGATAACAAATTTGGATTGTTTAAGCCACTGAGTTGTGCGAATTTTCTATAGCTGCATTAAAAACTAACACACTAATATTATAATTTGGTCAAGAAGCCGCACACTATGGAAAACAGGCTCCTGGCTTCTCACCATCTTCACTGCAGCCAGGCTACCCTCACAACTCAGTTTTCTAAGCAGATACTGGGAGATTAGTGTGTGTGGTAGTGGAGTTGGGACATTCAGGGCCCACAGACAGCCAAAACAAGTTTGAAAATGCAAGAAGCTTGAGGCCTTGGCAGTCCAACTAGAAGATGACATTTTCTGAGGTAGCTTCTTACTAACTGATCTCATCAAAATCTCAATCACACTGTGAGTTAGGCATTTTTATCCACATTTTATAGAGGAGAAAATGAAACTCATAAGGGATAAATGATCTGCCCAAGGCCTACAGAATCAAGGTTTGTGACTCAATTCAGAAATATAGAAGACAGTGAATTCAAGTCCTCAGTGCCTGGGAGAGACCAGGCTCAAGTCTGAATCCATCATTCCTTTGTCAAAAACCTTTTGGTGACTTTCTGGCACCAAAGTCTCAAGGACAAGCATCTAAAGGAAAACATGCAATTCTTCAAGATCTGCCCTGACCAACCTCTTCAGCACCACGTTTGCCAAACTCCTCACAGCCTTCTCACCTCTGAGGTTTTACTTTGGTTGTCCCCTCTGGGTGACATTTCCCAAGACAGGCCCTGGCTAACTCCTCATTCTCAGTTTAATCATCTCATATTCCAAGAGGCCTTTCTTAGATGCCTTAGGTGGACGAGATAACCAGCCCTCACTGTGCTCCCATAGCACCCTGTTCATATTTCAATGATGCACCTTGCATCATAATGATCTGGTGCCTCTCTTTTCTGCTAGCCTGCAAGTTCCGTTAAAAATAAGGACCCAGGCTTATCCACCTCTATCTACAGTGTCGGCAATATCACAAGTACTCACTACTAAATATTTGTTGAAAATAATTAAGACCAGTGCAGACAATCATGCTAAGAGAGAGTCAGATGTAGTGGTGAGGAATGCAAATTCTAGAAAAAGATTGCTCAATTCAATCCCTGCTCTATAAATTATACCAGTGTGTGAGCTCAGGCAAATCCCTGTACCTCTCTGTATCTTGGTTTCTTTACCTTTAAAATGGATGTAAAAATAAAACTTACCTCACAGGGATGAGGTGAGGATTAAATGTTACTTTACCTAAAGCACCTGGAACAGCGCCTGGCACATAGTAAACTCTCCAAGTGTCAGCTGCAACTGCCCTTGTTTTTGTTATTCTTTCATTCATGAGATAAGACAAACAATAAGAGAGTCAACTACACCGTGAAGTGCAACAAAGCTGAATTTGGGAAGAAAAGGAAATGCAGCCATGCTAAAATAGATATTTTTAAGTATACTGCTCAGAGATGATGATAGGAGAATTAAAAATAAGAATATTACAGACACTGGAGGGGAGGAACAGATGATCTAAATTCCGTATTTTTCATAGTTGAGGCCTAACAGATAGTCACTGGGGCAGGCAGGTCAAAAGGAGGAAGGTACACTCCTTGAATATACAGAGATACATGTGAGGAGTCCCAAAAACAAATCAATGAAGACGATTCCTCCTGGACAGAGAGGGAAGGTAGGACAGAGCAAAGACTTTGCTACTCATGATATACACTACTATACTGCTTGAATTTTGAAAACCGTGTGTTACAAAGTTCCTTTGTCCCACCTGACAAAGGGGGGGGGGAAAGGAAAGGAAAAAACTCACATTAAAACAGAAATGGGGGCCAGGCGCAGTGGCTTAGGCCTGTAATCCCAGCACTTTGGGAGGCCGAGGCGGTGGATCACCTGAGGTCAGGAGTTCGAGACCAATTTGGCCAACATGGCGAAACTCCACGTCTCTACTAAAAATACAAAAATTAGTTGGGCGTAGTGGTGCGTGCCTATAGTCCCAGCTACTTGGGAGGCTGAGGCAGGAGAATCGCTTGAACCCGGGAGGCAAAGGTTGCAGTGACTGGAGACTGCCGAGATTGTGCCACCGCACTCCAGCCTGGGCGACAGAGCCAGACTCCATTTCAAAACAAAACAAAACAAAACAAAAAACAAAAAAAAGAAACCATGCGAGAGAGAGAGAGAAAAAAAAGGATATAAGACAAACAATGATAAGAGAATCAACTACACAGTGAAGCACAACAAAGCTGAATTTGGGAGGGAAAGGAAGTGCAGCTACGCTAAAAATCCTCATCCCACAAAGCAAGGCATCAAGAGATACTGTCTAACCTGATGGATGGATCAGTAATCCATTAAAAAAACAAAACAAAACAAAACAAAAACAGCGACAAACAGAAAAAAGGATGATCCATTCGAGCCCACCGCATCTAATCATCTAGTACTACGTACATTCACCTATTTTGCCTACCATGTGTCGAGTTCTGTGCTGGGCTCTAGCGAAACAAAAAAGTGTGGCTGGGTCACCACTCCCCACTTACTAGATAAATGCTGTAAAGCCCTTTACCCACTCCGTATTCCTACTTGCCCTAAGGATGGGAGTGGGAATTGGAATGCAGGTCCGCAGATTAATATTCCTCATGTCTTCCCCAACAGTCTCCAGACTGGGAGAGGAATATAAATACAGTGTTGGACAATGTCCCAGGTCAACAACTAAAAAATAGTGATCGAATGAAAGAGGTTGTGGAAGCAGGGCATTCGCCACAAGGTGGGAGTTGTCACCTCCCTGGGAAGAGTTGGGTTAGAAGTCAGGTACCAAACAGCCAGTTGTGAAACCGTAAGCAGTCACTATTCCTCTTTCCCCGCGATCAAATGGGGATAAGCCCAGGATCCCGCCCTTTTTGAGTTCGGAATTGGCCCGGAGTCCTGCCCCAGAGGGAAAAATCTTCCATTACCTCCAGGCATCTCTTCCCTACCTCACAGCTCCCGGCTGGTCTCATTTCAGATTCCCAACTCCTGCCTCTGCACTCACCCCATTCGGGAGATTCTTCACGATCAGTCGCGACATGGCGCAGGGTCCCCGCTGTTTTGATTCCAACACGACTGGACAGCGTCTTCCACCAACAACTTTCACGCTACCGCCCTGGACGCCGCCATCTTTGCCGAGCCGGAACACAGTCATGTGGCTGAGACCTCGGCCTGATCTGTCCGGAAGTAGGCGTGGCTAAATAAAAGCCACTCAGGGAAGTCACACCCCACAAGGGGTGGGCCTGGGCGCTTGCATTTTGCGCAGGCGCAGGGTCTTGGGCGGATTCTGGAGACGTCAATACAGCGGCGAAGGCAGCAGGGGGCGCCGGTCAGTAACGTGCGCCGGGTCCGCTAGGTGTTAAGGGTGGCGCCAACAGAGCAGTCGCGTTCTCGCCGTTTTCCTACTTTATTTTTATTATTGAGCCCTAGGACTGCCCTGAGAACGGGGGCAAGATTAGGGACCCTTGCGTCCCTCGTAGCAATGGGGAAAGTGAAGCTTAGAGAGATTGCCAGCCAACATAAATCAAGTATTGAGCCTTTTGTGTAAATACTTGGAATGAGCATGTTGGAAATAAAGGCTCTCATTTTGCAGGCAGATAAACTGGGAATCGTGCGTGTAAAGCAGCTTGCTCAAAGTCTTATAACTATGAATTGGAAAGTCAGATTCGAACTGGGGGCTGCCTAGGGCCCTACAGTGAGTCTCTACGCCTTCAACCCCAACACCACAAGCATTTTGCTTCCCTTCCTAATGTTTGGAACTCTCAGCTGGCCAATCTTCTAGCTGAGAGATCTTGGCCAAAATGGCCTCTGAGCCTTTGTGTCTACTTCTGTAAAATGGGAATAATTCTTTATTATGCTAGGGGTTCAGGAGGTGAGAACGTAAAAGGGATGTTATCTTCCTATTGCTTCTCTGAGCATTCTCAGTACCCACTCTTGGATGGAGACATCCCATGAAAACCCCTGTTTTCGCTCTTGAATAACAGTATTTCCTTTCTGTTTCCCCACAGTGCCTCAGCTGCACTGGACGTTGCTCTCACGCTTTTGCAATTTCCTTCACCTAAAAGACATTCCCTCCTCACTTCTTATTGTTAACAGCTTTATCACAAACCATACAATTCACCCACTTGCAGTGCACAATTAAACAGTGCTGAGTATATTTACAGAGGTGTGCAGCCATCACCACAATCAATGCTAGTCAATTGATTGATAGTCATTCATTGATTGATAGTCAATCAATCAATGAAAATCACATTTTCATTACCCCCAAAGAAACACCACACCCTTTAGCTATAACCTGCCAATTCTTCCCTCTCCCTTCCCCCTGATAACCACTAATCTACTTCCTGTCTCTACGGATTTGTCTATTATGGACATTTCATATAAATGGAATAATACAATATGTAGTCTTTTGTGATTGACTTCTTTCACTTAGCATAATGTTTTCAAGGTTCTTCCATGTTGCAGCATGAATCAGTACTTTATTTATTTGTTTATTTATTTGAGACAGTTTCTGGCTCTGTCACCCCTACTGGAGTGCAGTGGCACAATCTCAGCTCATTGCAACCTCCGCCTCCCAGGCTCAAGCCATCCTCCCACCTCAGTCTCCTGAGTAGCTGGGACTACAGGCACATGCCACCATGCCTGGCTAATTTTTTTTTTTTTTTTGGTAATTTTTTGGTAAAGACGAGGTTTCAACATGTTATCCAGGCTGGTCTTGAATTCCTGGGCTCAAGCAATCCACCTGTCTTGACATTTCAAAGAACTGGGATTACAGACGTGAGCCACCACACTTTTTTGCTGAATAATATTACATATATGGATGTACTACATTTTATTTATTCATCAGTTGATGGGCATTTGGATTGTTTCCACCTTGTGGCTATTGTGAATAATCTTGCCGTGAACATTTACCTATAAGTTCCTGTGTTGGCATATGTTCTTATTTCTCTTGGCTACATTCCTAGGAGTAGGATTGCCTGATCATATGGTAACTCTATACTTAACCTTTTAGAACCTGCTAACCTGTTATCCAAAGTGGCTTCCCCATTTTACATTCCTACCAGCAGTATATGAAAGTTCAAATGTCTCCACATCTCCTCCAATGTTTGTTATTGGGTCTTTATAATAATAGCCATTCTAGTGGGTGTACAGTGGTGACTCAATATGGTTTTGATTTGCATTTCCCCGGTGACTAATGAAACAGCATCTTTCATGTGCTTTTGGCCACTGAAATATCTTTCTGAACCCACTCCCATCCCCTCTCTAAGACCAGCTCAAGCATGGTGTCCTCGAATATGCCTCTTTCCTACTGAGACCCAAATGCAGGGAGCTCATACGTCTGCCACAGCATAAACCTACAGAAATTGCTGGTGAGGAGCAGACGGTGTAGGTTCGGAGTTATAGATGAGACCACTTGTTCTCTCCACATTATATTGCCAAAGGGGTGTCCTTAGATCTATCTTTGCAAAGCATCACACCGGGCACCGGGAAGAGACAGATAATAGGAGTTCATTAAATGCTAATTGTAAATTAAGGTCTATCCATTCAACAGAATTCCATGCAGTTGTTAAAAAACAGGTAGGTATGTACCTATAAACGTTTTTGAAGGAAATGTGTCAGTCAGCAGGACGCAGATGTATACTCAAAAAGATTTAACGAAAGAAAATCTGGAAGTGTGAGCAGTGTAATGAGATGAATGATCCCTCGTCCCCTCACCACCACACACACTGGGGGCATCCTGAACCCTGGAAGCTGTAAATGTGACTTTATTTGCAAAAAGGGTTATATTAGTTTGTTCTCATGCTGCTAATGAAGACCTATACCCGAGACTGGGTAATTTATAAAGGAAAGAGATTTAATGGACTCACGGTTCCACATGACCGGGGAGGCCTCACAATCATGCTGGAAGAGCGAGGGACGTCTTACATGGTGGCAGGCGAAGAGAGAATGAGAACCAAGTGAAAGGCTTTCCCCTTATAAAACCATCAGATCTCATGAGACTTATTCACTACCGTGAGAACAGTGTGGGGGAAACCACCCCCGTGATTCAGTTATCCCCACTGGGTTCCTCCCAGGACACACGGGGATTATGGGAGCTACAATTCAAGATGAGATTTGCTGGGGACACAACCAAACCATATCAAGGGTCTTTGCAAATGTACTTAAGGATCTCAAAATGAGATCCTCCTGAATTGTCCTGGTAGACTCTAAATCTAGGACCCTTTTAAAGGACACAAGAGAACATCATGTGAAGGTGAAGGCAGAGTCTGGAGTGATGCAGTCACAAGTCAACGAAGACCTGGAAGCTGGAAGAAGCAAGGAAGGGTTCTCCCCTGGAGGTTTTGGAGGGAGCATGGCCCTGCTGGTACTTTGGGGGCTTCTGGCCTCCAGAAACGTGACAGAATAACTTTACATTGTTATGCCATCTAATTTGTGGTAATTTGAGACAGCAGCTACAGAAAATGAATACAGGAAGGGTTAAGGGAACCAACAAAGGACTGTCAAACCCTAGGGCCTAGCAACAGTGGGGAGCTATCACCACCCCTGGGGCTGAAGGGCAGAGCGGAACATGTCATCCCAGGGCCTCAGTGATGCCAGAAGCTGTGGAAGAGGGGCGCACTTTAAGGACTAGAGCTATAGAGAGATACAGCCACTGTGGAACCACAGGTGTGTGTGTGTCGGGAATAAATACCCTGTCCCCTCTTTCTCTTTCCAGCTGTAGTTTCCTGCTGGAGCCTCCCCTTGGCTGAACCAACGGGAAGCTGGAGGCATGGTCACAGGTGTTGCAGTGCACACAGATTGCATCTGGGGCACAGAGCAGGGTGGAGGAGCAGGCTCAGCGAACAGGAGATGGGGTATTGGAGAGGAATTAGCACATGGGACAATCTCCAAAATATATCGTTAAGTGAAAACCAGCAATGTACTAAAGAATTTATTACGTATGCTGTCACTTAGGTTAAAAAAAGAAAACGGGAGGGAGGTGGGTGAGGATACATAGGTACTTGTCATGTTTGTTGAGAGGGTACTCGTAAATTTCCAAATTTATTGTCTTGCAGTTCTGAAGGCTAGAAGTTCAAGATGAAGGTGTTGGCAGTGCTGGTGCCTTCTGAGAAGGAACCTTCAGGTGCCTTCTGAGAGTTCCTCATGAGGGTGAATCTGTTCCTCCCTGTCTCACTTCTGGTGGTGTGCTGACAATCTTTGATACTCCTTGGCCTGTAGACATGTCACCCCAATCTCAGCCTTCATCTCCACATGACAGTCTCCCTGTGTCCACGAGTTTGTGTACAAACTTCCCCATTTTATAAAGACACCGGTCACATTGGGTTAGAGCTCATCCTAATGACCTCATTTTAACATAGTTACTTCTGGAAAGACTCTATTTCCAAACAACGTCACTTTGTGAGATATGAAAGGTTGAGACTCCAGCATAGGAATTTGGAGGGGACACTATATATGACTTATGTAAGCAATGGTGATCTCAAAAGATATGTGAGGAAGTGGTAACAGCAGTTGCTTCTGGGGAGGGGACGGAGGAAGTGGGTATATGGATGGATGGAAATGTCCTTTACCTTAAGTAACCTCTTGTAATTTTGATATTTCATTATGAAAAAATTACCTATTATTTTTAATACATAAAAATGTTAATCATGTATAAACTACATCTGCATATATTTATACTTAACTATAGGGTAAAGTCAACAAGCATGTATATGAATTGTGGTCATTTCTGAAGGATGGCTTTGGAGGGGTGAAATTGTAGGGAGACTAATAAATATGTATCTATTTTGGGTTTTTTCTTTTGCTTTTTTTTTTTGAGACAGTAATTAGGATTATAGGTGCACACCACCATGCCTGGCTAATATTTTGTATTTAAGTACAGATGGGGTTTCACTATGTTGGCCAGGCTGGTCTCAAACTCCAGACCTCAAGTGATCCACATGCCTCAGTCTCCCAAAGTGCTTGGATTACAGGCATGAGTGACTGTGCCCGGCCTTTTTTTTTTTTGAGACAAAGTCTTGCTCTGTCACCCAGGCTGGAGTGCAGTGGTGTGATCATGGCTTACTGCTGCCTCGACCTCCTGGGCACAAGTGATCCTCCTTCCTCAGTCTCCTAAGTGGCTGGGACTACACGCATGAATCACCACACCCAGTTAATTTTAAAATTTTTTGTAGAGACAGGGTCTGGCTTTGTTGTCCAGGCTGGTCTCAAATTTCTAGGCTCAAGTCATCCTCTTGCCTTGGCCTCCCAAAGTGCTGGGATCACAGGTGCACGCCACTGTGCCTGGTCTGTATATGTTTTAAACCAGAGATTGGCAAACTTTTTCTTAAACAGCCAGAGAGTAAGTATTTCAGGCTTGGTGGGCTATGTGGTCTCTAATGCAACGGCTCCACCCAGCTGCTGTATTTTGAACACATCCAGAGCTAACATGGGTGGCCGTGTTCCAACAAAACTTTATTTACAAAACCAGGAAGCTACCCCATGAGCTGTAGTTTTAAGTTACAGGATTATGGGGTGTATTGGTTTTCTACGGCTTCTGTATTAAATTACCAGAAACTGGATGGCTTCAAACAACAGAAATTTATTCTCTTGCAGTTCTGGAGGCCAGGAATTTAAAATCAAGGTGTCAGCAGGGCAGTGGCCTGTCCAAAAGCTTAAGGTGGGAGGGTCCTTTTTTGTCTCCTCCAGCTTCTGGTGGCAGTAGGTATTCCTTGGCTTGTGGCTGCATAGCTTCCATCTCTGCCTCTGTTTTCACATGACCTTCTCCACTCTGGTGTCTGAGTCAAATCTACCTCTCTATGCTTCCTCTTAGCAGGACACCTGCCATTGACCTTAGGGCCTACTCTAAATCCAGGTCAATCTCATCTCGAGATCCTTAGGTAATTATATCTGCATAGACCCTTTTTCCAAAAAGAGTCACATTCACAGGTTTTGAGGATTAGGATGTAGGCATATCTTTTTGGGGGCTGCTATTCGACCCGTGAGATCTGCTTGCTTTGTAGTAGTTTACTCTGAAGATCAGATTTCACCCTCTCTCTGTCTTGTGTAGACCGTCTATTCAATTAAAACACACATGCATGTAAAAATGTACCCTCAAGCCTGGAGTCAATGACTCACGGGTCACTGTTTCAAAGTCAACAGATATTTATTGTTGTGTCTTTAATTAAATAATAACTGGAGGGTTGTTTCCTGCACACTGTGATATTTAACCAATATTTATTGATATGTGATATGAATTAAATGACAACTGGGGGGTTGTTTGCTGCAAACCGTGACCCTGGTTAGGGTGGGCTGGGGCAGGCTTTATGAGGCGGCTCTGAGATATTAGCCTTTTACAAGAGGGCCAATGTTGCCCAGCCAGTCCTAGTTTCACATACTTTTATTATTTTCATGAACTGCCTTTATTAAAATGTACAATTCAATGTAGCTTGCCCTAAAAAATCTCACAAATCAGAAGGTCTTTCAAAGGTATTAAAAGAAAATGGAATGCCTGTTACGAATCCCCACATCCCAATTCTGGGTCCAGAAAATATGGTCGCCACATGTGGGGAGGAGGGACCATTCTCAGGCTGTATATTCCTGTGCATTTAATAAGCAGCCACGTTATAACATTATTATTAGTCTTCCTGCTCTCCAGCCTTCCTGTTTGGTCTCCTGCCTCCTTTTTTCTCCCAGCAGAACTAAGCCAGGGGCACCTAGATGCCAGCAGGCTGGGCTCTCCAATTATACCTAGATGTTTAAAAAATTCAGTCCGGTCTAAGCCAGCTCCATCCCTGGGCTTCATCAGTGTACTTCTTTGGAGGCCGAGATGGAAGGATCCCTGGAGCCCAGGAATTCAAGACCAGCCTGGGCAACATAGTGAGATCCTGTCTCTACAAAAAAAGTGCAAAAATTAGTAAAGTGTGGTGGCACATGCCTGTAGACCCAGCTTCTTGGGAGGCTGAGGTGGGAGGATCACCTGAGCCCAGGAAGTTGAGGCTGCAGTGAGCTATAATTGTGCCCCCACACTCCAGCTTGGGCAACAGAGGGAGATCCTACCTCAAAGACAAAACAAACAAAAATCCCAAAACAAAAAGCGTAAGTGTATGTACTTGAGGACGTGAGAGAAGTAGTGCCTGGTCCCTGAGGGAATTAACTTCCCAGCTGGAGAAAGGCCAGTTACTGGGGAGGGATTCTAGAAGGTTCTAGAAGAGAATGGAGAGAGGAGAGGAAAGCAAACTTGATTTCCTTCCTATGTCAGTTGGTCCCAGTGAGAGGGACCAATGGGCACCCAGCTGCTCTGGCTAGAAACCTAGGGGTCGTCCTGAGCCCACTCCTCACTCACCAGCCTATGTCTAACCCATCATCAAGTTCTGCCAACCCCAATTTTTAAAGATTTGCTGAACACATCATCTTTTCCCTGTCTCCACTGCTATCAGGCTAGTCCAAGCACATATTGTGTTCATTTCCTGTGGCTGCTGTAACAACCCCAAATTTAGTGGCTTAAAACCACACGCATTTATGATCTGCAGTCTGGACAGCAGAAACCCTAAAGCTGAGGGTGGCAGGGTGGTAGAGGCTGCAGCAGGGCTGCTTCCCTCTGGAGGCTGCAGGGGAGAACCTGTTTCCCTTAGCTCGTGGCTCCTGCCCCCATCCTGAAAGTTCTGTCTTTGACCCTCTGGTCTGTGGTCACATCTCCTCTTCGCTCTGACCCTCCTGCTGTACCTTTATCACTATACTGGGCTCACCTGGATAATCCAGGGTTATCTCCTCATCTCAAGATCCTTAATTTATCAACTGAAAAAGTCCCTTTGCTGTAGAAGACGACGTACTTACAGGTCCCAGGGATTAGGACGTAGACACCATTGGCAGACGTTATTCAGCCTATCAAAACCATCATCTTGCCCATGTTATTCCAACAACACCCTCATTGGTCCCCTTGTTCTGTCTTTTACTTCTGCGGACTCTTTAAAACAAAAGCCAGACTGACCAGTGCCTTCTCTGCCGAAGCCTCCCAGTGCCCCTGGGGTCTGACCAAAAGAAGAAGGTGTCACCTCAGTCTCTGACTTTGCTTCATCCCTTCCAGCCTCCCTGCTTGTCCTCAACCCCCTCCTACAGGCTTCTGCCCCAAGACCTTTGCAATTTGCTATGTTCTCTGCCTGGAGCACCTTTCCCCCTCCATGGGTCCCCTCCCTCACTCACTTCCTTCAGGTCTCTGATCAAAGTTCATCTTCCCAGAAAAGTCTTTCCTGGCCACCATCTCTGAAAGGGCACCAACCACTCCATTCTACCCCATCTCTCTCATCCCCCTACAGTCCATTTTTTTCTGTTTTTCTTTTTCTTTTCTTGAGACAGAGTGTATTGCTCTGTTGCCAGGCTGGAGTGCAGCGGTGTGATCTTGGCTCACTGCAACCTCTGCCTCCCAGGTTCAAGCGATTGTCCTGTCCCAGCCTCCTGAGTAGCTGAGACTACAGGCGCATGCCACCACAATGGCTAATTTTTGTACTTTTAGTAGAGATGGGGTTTCACCATCTTGGCCAGGATGGTCTCGATCTCTTGACCTCGTGATCCACCCGTCTCGGCCTCCCAAAGTGGTGGGATTACAGGCGTGAGCCACTGCACCTGACCTAGTTCGTTTTTTCATTGTGTTATTATGACCTGGCATTTCTTACTTTTTATGTGTCTGTTTGTTGGTCTCTACCAGTAGCAGGATTATCCATGAAAGCAGAGATTGCATCTGATTTATGCACTGGGTGTCCCTGGCACCCAATCCTGTGCCCCACCAGACCCTCTGAGGCAAGACCTTTGGTTTGAATTGTTTTCTGACCCTTTATTGACCACACCTTGAGGAATTGACTCAATGGGTAACCATAGCTGCATTGCAAAAGATATTTTGGGTAAGAGTTGGGGGTTGGGAGAGAAAGGAGGAGGAAACTTTCTCTGCTTGGCATGAGATGGGCAGGGCGATGACGGCAGTTTCAAGAGGTGAACATGTGCACAGGAACTGAGAATTCAGCTTTGTTCAGGGTGAGGGGTAATAGGGAGAAAGCTGTTGCTCTCTTGCCCCAATCCTTCTGTCCCTGCTGGGCATGGTTCAGAGGCACTGGGGAGGACTTGTAGAAATGTATCTTATAGTTATGCTGACACATCAATATTTATTACAACATTGTTTGCAATCACCAAGGATGGGCAACAGCCAAAATGCCCATCAATAGAGAACTGGTGAGACAATGGATAAAATATCATGTAGATATTCAGAAAAGAATGAAGCAGTGCACAGCTCTTGATTTCAAATCCATTCTTTAATAAAAAGGACCAGGGCTCTTTGGAGTAATGGCTATTTCTGGTGCTGGGGCAGGGAATACACAGGTGAACCTGGAGTATCTTGTAATGCCAAAAAGTAAGAACAAGCTCAAAACAAAATTTGTTCCCTAATGGGACACAAGAGCCAACTGAAAGGGCTTCCAGTGTCCAAGGCTGGAATATTTTGAGTAACAAAATAAATAATATGGCCGGGCACCGTGGCTCACGCTGGTAATCCCAGCACTTTGGGAGGCTGAGGCAGGTGGATCACCTGAGGTCGGGAGTTTGAGACCAGCCTGGCCAACATGGTGAAACACTATCTCTACTAAAAATATAAAAATTAGCCAGGCATGGTAGTGGGCACCTGTAATCCCAGCTACTCGGGAGGCTAAAGCAGGAGAATTGCTTGAACCTGGGAGGTAGAGGTTGCAGTGAGTCGAGATAGCACCACTGTACTCTAGCCTGGGCGACAGAGCGAAACTCCGTCTCTAAATAAATAAATAAATAAAGTAGTATTGGATTATAACCCAAAGTACAAAATAAATATTCATAAGCCCAGTGATATAAATAAGTAATAGAAAATAAAATACATGTAGAGGAAAGATAAATTGAGAATTTCAAATCATTTATGATAATACTTGTCCCTCAAGGTTGGGCATGGTGGCTCACTGCTTGTAATCCTGGCTCTTTGGGAGGCCAAGACAGGAGGATTGCTTGGGCCCAGGAGACCCGCCTGGGCAACATGGCAAGATCCCATCTCTACAAAAAATGGAAAATTAGCCAAGCATGGTGGTGTGCACCTGTAGGCCCAGCTACTTGTGGGGCTGAGGTGGGAGGATTGCTTGAGCCCAGGAGGTTGAGGCTGCAGTGGGCCATGGTCTCACCACTATACTCCAGCCTGGGCAACAGAGTGAGACCCTGTCGAAGAGGAGGAGGAGGAGGAGGAGGAGAAGAAGAAGAAGAGGAGGAGGAAGAGGAGG
>NW_012121709.1:2130174-2149645 GCF_000951035.1 Colobus angolensis palliatus
AAGAAGAAGAAGAGAAGGAGGAGGAGGAGGAGGAGGAGGAGGAACATCACTTCCAAGCCTTATGTGTGGGCTATGCATCATGACTTCCAGAGACTATATTACAGAAAAGGAGGGAGAAGAGTAGCTTTATGGTGGAGAAACCTGAGAAACGTGACCTGAGCCAGGTGGCCAAGGTTAAGATCAACAGAGACAAGTCATGCTGATGTATGTACGCTTGATAGGAAATGACCGTTGACATCTGTGGTCATCCCCCCAGAGACCCATAACCAAAGTCTAATTATGAGAAAACATCAGACCAACCCCTGTTGAAGGACATCCTTCAAAATCCCTGGGCAGTGCCCCTCAACACTGTCAAGGCCATTGAAAACAGGAGAAGTCTGAGAAACTGTCACAGCCAAGAAGAGCCTAAGGAATAAACAGAATATGAGATGCTGGGACAGAAAAAGGACATTAGATACAAACAAACGAACGAACAAACAAAATGTCTGAATAGAGCATGGACTTGAATGAATAGTAATGTATCAGTATTGGTTCATTAATTGGGACGAACCTTCCAGAGTGATGCTGACAATAAGGAAATCTGGGTACAGGGAATTTGGGAACTCTCTGTAAGGTTTTCACAACTCTTCTGTAAATTTAAACTATTCCAAAATAGTTTATTAAATATTTCTTTTGTTGTTGTTTTTGCCCAGGCTGGAGTGCAGCGATGTGACCTCGGCTCACTGCAGCCTCCGCCTCCCAGGTTCAAGTGATTCTCCTGCCCCAGCTTCCCAAGTAGCTGGGATTACAGGCACTTGCCACCACTCACACATAATTTTTGCACTCTTACTAGAGGTGGGGTTTCACTGTGTTGGCCAGGCTGGTCTTGAACTCCTGACCTCAAGTGATCTGCCCACCTCCATCTCCCAAAAGCTGGGATTACAAGCATAAGCCACTGCACCTGGTCTATTAGATATCTCTTAAAAGACATTTTGAAAATGAAAAAAGAAGGGTGCAGTAATTCTGTATTTATAGATGTGTATTAATAGCCAAAGTATATTCCAAGTCAACAAGATAGCACACAGCTGCATCTTGCTTTTTTGGCAACAATTCTGCAGGCTCACATGGCACTGTGCCCTTTACAGTGCACCAAATTGAGAGGCACGTGACATCCATTTGCCTCAAAACTGATGATGGTAACTTTACTTTTTATTCGTTTGTTTTGAGACAGAGTCTCGCTCTGTCGCCAGGCTGGAGTGCAGTGGCGTGATCTCACTGCAACTTCCACCTCCCGGGTTCAAGCAATTCTCCTGCCTCAACCTCCTGAGTAGCTGGGACTAAGGCATGCGCCACCAAGCCCAGCTAATTTTTGTATTTTTAGTAGAGACGAGGTTTCACCATATTGGCCATGATGGTCTTGATCTCTTGACCTCGTGATCCATCCACCTTGGCCTCCCAAAGTGCTAGGAATACAGATGTGAGCCACCGCTTCCAGCCTGTGATGGTAACTTTGATGGCTTGGTTAAGGGGTGCCTGCCAGGTTCCTCTTTTGTAAATTTTTTCTTTTTGTCATTAATAAGTAATCTATAGGTTTTTTAGAAATGTTGTTAGTATGTAGAAAGGCTCAGAGATAGTACATTTTAGTTAATTTAGTTTTTTTTTTTTTAAGGTGTACATAGGTCCTGAGGCAACCTTCTTCTCATCTGCTGACATACAGGGAAACTGAGGCCCGGAAAGCAGGAAATGCTTGCCCAAGATCACATTGTAGAGACCAAGGCCAGGTTCGAGTTTGACTCCCTTTGCTTCTCGCTACCTGTGACCACCCCTAGGGGTCAGGAAGTGGAGCCAGTGGAGGGGGGTGCTAGAGATGGTTGCCCTGGGGTGTCACCATCTGCTATGTTGACCGTCACCAATGTACCCCAGCATTTCACTGCCCACTCCAAAAAGGCATCTCTGAAGGGGATCCTCCTACTCCCAGGCAACTGCAGAGGAGCCTCAAGGGAGAATCCAAGTGGCCAGGATGACTCGAAACAGGAGACCAGGTATGCACTAGCTTCAGCCACGCCTGCACGGAGACCAGGCAGTTCACCTGCGGCAGGTGGCAGCTGAGCCTTGGCCCTGGTGGGCCCTGCTGGGGGCCCAGCATTAGAGATGGGGGGCCCTTCTGCTCTTGGCAGTGAACCAGAAATATTCACCTGGGAGGAGGAGAAATAACAAAGCATTCATCAAACAGACTATGGCTGGGAAAAAGCTAAATTTACTCTGAGAAGACAAGCCAACGAGGTGTCTTATGCCAGGCTCTGGAAGCTGCAAATTTCACGGCCGCTTTCACTGGGGCTGGCTGTGATGCTCAGTGAGGACCCAGGCAGGGTGATCTAGGGATGGGTTGGAATTAAAATCAGAATCATTGTCTCCTTTTTAAATTTTCCAGCAGTGCTGTGGGCTGATACCACCTTCACACATACAGAGAATCATCAATGTCTGGCTTAAAAAAGAGTTCGGTTGAAGGAATGGTTTGCCAGAAAATAAATAAATAAATAAATGAATGAAATGAAAGAGAGTTTTTTTTTTTTTTTTTTTTTTTTTTTGAGTCAGGGTCTAACTCTCTCACCCAGGCTGGAGAGCAGTGGCACAGCTGTGGCTCACTGCAGCCTTGACTTCCTGGGCTCAGGTGATTCTCCCACTCCAGCCTGCCAAGTAGCGGGGACCATAGGTGCACGCCACCACACTCAGATAATTGTTAAAACAATTTTTGTAGAGATGGAGTTTTTGCATGTTGCCCTGGCTGGTCTCAAACTCCTGGGTTCAAGTGATCCGCCCAACTCGGCCTCCCAAAGTTCTGGGATTAGGGATGTCAGCAACGACACCAGCCCCATCACTACATTTGATTGTGGTTCAACTAGACAGGGAGCTCTGCTTCAGGGAGGCAGACATGATCATTCATTCACTCACTTATTATTCACATAGTTACTGAGCACCTGCTCTGTTCCAGATCCTGTTCCAGGAACTGAGAGTATAGCACTGGTCAGGACAGACATGCTCCTTGTCCTTAGGAGGGTTATAGTCTAGTCAGAAAGACTGACATTAAAAGGCATACTCTGGCTGGGCATGTGGCTTACTCCTGTAATCCCAGCACTTTGGGAGGCCGAGGCAGGCAGATCAGCTGAGGCCAGGAGTTCAAGACCAGCCTGGCCAACATGGTGAAATCCTGTCTCTACTAAAAATACAAAAATTAGCTGGATGTGTTGGCACACGCCTATAGAGACTTGGGAGGCTGAGGCACAAGAATGGCTTGAACCTGGGAGGTGGAGGTTGATGTGAGCCGAGATCGCATCATTGCACTCCAGCCTGGGTGACAGAACAAGACTCTGGGTCTCAAAAAAAAAAAAAAAAAGGCATACTCCTATAATTCATCATTATGTTCATTGTTGCCATCACAATGAATGATATACTCATTATGGGACAAGTTCTTCACCTTCATAGGCACCATCTTGGAGGAGAAGGGGCTATGCTTCTCCAAGGTCAAGTCCAAGTCTAGTTTCTGCTTTGAAATGAGTGGAAAATCCTCCTCTTCAACCATGAGCTGTGCCTGCCTACCCCTCCTGGCTTTTCTCTTGAAGTAAGCATCATCATCATCTCTCCAGTTGTCCTCTTCCATTCCACTTCTGAGGGGAGCCCTGGAAAGTCAGAGCCATGAAGTAGCTCATCCGTGATGATGACATGGAGCCCTGGAGAGAGCAGAAACACAGGCGGTAGAGAGACCCGAGTCCAAATCCCATCTCTGACACTTCATGCTGTGTGACCTTGGGTAAGTCAGTCACTCTCTCTGAACCTCATTCCTCATTTGCAAAGCAGGACCAGTAATGCCTACTTCCAGGGTCGTGGTAAGGATTAGAGAGAATATATTTATGCTGCCTAGCACAATGCCAACAGCAGTAATAACCAAATTGTATTTTGATGTGCCAGGTTCTGGTTAAAACAGACTAGCTCATTTAAACCTCACAGCAACAAGTGAGGTAGGTAGAATTATTACAGATGAAGGAATTCAAGCACAGAGAGGTGACGTGACTTACCTGGGCTCACTCAGCCAAGGAAGCAGTGAACAGAAAAGAGATTCAGAATCTGCATTGTATCCACTATGCCATGTATCGAATAGCTGGAGTCGATGCCTCTTTGCTGGCGTTACATTTTTGCTTCCCAGTATTCTGGCTAATTGCCAGTCCCCACTTCTCATCTCCTTTTCTCTTCTTATTAGGTGAGAGGCATCTTAACTCAGCTGATCTTTGTGAGGGTGTTAGGAAAACTGCCTACAATTCTATATAGCTACCAGCAGGGGACGCCAGAGGACCGTGGATAAGCCCATGCAGAGCCTCAGAAGCAATGCGAAAAATCCTTAGGAGGCTGAATTAGGAGAGCTGGGACTTTCACGACGGCGGGAGACATGTGCCCAAGCTGGCCTGGTGCACAATGGATGGATCTTATTCCTGATTTTGCCCCTGTGGGGAGACAGAATCTGGCCTTCTCACTGGAAGGACCCTGATCAACCTGATCAACAGAGCATCCAGCTCTAGTTGGTCAGTAAATATTTCTGCATAAATAAATATGTAGATTTGAACCGGCAGGAAGTTAAAGAAGCCAGAGGGGCCTCAGTACAGACAGCAAGAAGGAGCTATCTGGCTGGTCAGGGTAACTGAGCTCATGAGGGTCTCATGCAAGGAAGAGGCCACTGAGGTTTTGCAGCTACTTCTATGAAGGTGGGGCCAGGATGAGGTCCTAGGACACCAGGAACCTGCAACAGTGGGAGTCACAGTAGGCTGAGAAATGGCCCCTTGCAAGATACACACTCCCTCAAAAAAAGGGGAGAGGTCTTTGCAGATGTGATGAAGTTAAGGCTCTCGGGATGAGAGATTATCCCTACGTGCCATCGCATGTACCCTTACAGGGGGAGGCAGAGGGAGATTTGACACACAGCAGAGATGGAGCCAGGGGTGGTGGCTCATGCCTGTAATCCCAGCACTTTGGGAGGCCGAGGTGGGCAGATAGCTTGAGGTCAGGAGCTCGAGGTCAGCCTGGCCAACATGGTAAAACCCAGTCTCTACAAAACATACAAAAATTAGCCAGCTGTGGTGAAACACACCTGTAGTCCCAGCTACTTGGGAGGTTGAGGTGGGAGGATTACTAGAACCTAGGAGGTGGAGGTTGCAGTGAGCTGAGATTGTACCACTGCACTCCAGCCTGGGCAACAGAGTGAGACCTTGTCTCAAAAAAAAAAAAGCACTGTGGAGATGGAATTCAGAGAAACTAAAGGGTGTCGGCCTTGAAGACTGGTATGATGCAGCCACAAGCCAAGGAAAGTTGGCAGCCTCCTGAAATCGGAAGGGAGAATGGGGTGGGTTCTCCCCTAGAGCCTTCAAAGGGGTCATGCTGATTTCAGGCTTCTAGCTTCCAGGGCTGTGAGAAAATAAATTTGCATTGTTTTCAATGTGTGTGGTCATTTGTTACAGCAGCCACAGGAAAGGAACCCAGATGCAGGGAGAGGGAGTGAGGTTTCTGGGCTACTCAGAGAGGACCAGCAGAGCCCTGGCTGGGCCTGGGGGTCTCTAACTGCGTCTTCTTCCCCCTCTTGCTGCAATCGCCTGTCGATGCCTCCCATGGGCTGACCACAGCCAGAAGGTGAAGGACGACAGGTAAGGGAGCCATGGGTGATGCAGTCCAACGGGCCAGCCTCCTGGGCACAGAGCTGGGCGGTTGAGGGGGACACATGGCTCATAACCAGCGCATCTGCTCTGTGCCCAACATGCACGTGTATACCCAGCCAAGATCTCCATTCCCCAGGACAGCTCCAGATTTGGGTGGATTTTCCCCTCTTCAACAACAGTAACTTATGTACATTGCAATGTGTGTTAGCTTTGGTGCTTTGGAAACACTTTGTTGAAAACACCTTGACTGATTAGGAAAAAAAGAGTTATCCATTTGATTGCAAATGGCTTAATTCTGAGCTTGGGAAAATGGGGTGACTGAATAAATGTGAGAGTCAGGAGTCCTACCCCCAAAGAACCTCCAACCTGACTGTATTCCATACATTCGCAAGAAGGGGACACCCAACGGTAACAGGGAGCACTTGATTAACTGGTGGGATTCAGACCGAGTGGACGTAATCCAGAACAGCCCCCAGATCCCAGGAGGTGTTTTCATGGAGTGGATGAAAGCATGCACTTTGGAGTCATCTGTCTGGGTTTGTAATCCCAGCTGTGCCTCTTAAGAGCTGTGTCACCTTGGGCAAGACACTTAACCTCTCTGTTCCTCATTTTTCTTACCTGCAATATGGGGATAGTGATGACAGTGGATCCCACATAGGTGTGCTGTGATGATCAAATGCGTTAATAAGCAGAAAGTGCATCACACAGTTCCTGGCTGTGGTCAGCACTCCTAAGCACTTATTCTTATCCTCACGTAAATAAAGGAGCAACTTTGGGAGGCTAAGGTAGTGGGGATCGCCTGAGCCCAGAAGTTCGAGATCAGCCTGGGCAACATGCCAAAACCCCACCTTTACTAAAAAGACAAAAAAATTAGCCAGCATTGTGGCATGCATCTATAGCCCCAGCTACCTTGGAGGCTGAGGCAAGAGGACCCTTTGAACCCAGGAGGCTAAAGCTGCAGTGAGCTGTGATCAAACCACTGCCCTCCAGCCTGAGTCGTGAGAGTGAGACCCTATCTCAAAAAAATAAAAATAAAAATTCAGCAGCAGTTACTAATGGCTTAGGGCTTGCTATGCATTATGAATTATCCTAATGAAATCCTTACCCCTGGCCTCCAACGTGGGTTCTACTGTTTTTCCTATTTTACATGCTGAGGAGGCTGAAGTGAGGGACTTGTCCTATGTCATGCATTGAGAGGCAGAGCTGGACTCAAGTCTGTCTGGCTGCAAAATTTGTCTTCTTAACTATTACTCCCTGTTGCCTCTAACATGGTGCAGAGATACTTCAGGAAACAGATGGCTTAAGGAAGAGTGTCACAGAGACTCCCCAGCACAGGGCTGTGCCTGAGGTCTTGCAGCTTCCCCGTCTAGAAAGGCCCCTTCTTGCAAATCCTAGCACACTTTGAACTCAGTGGCACAAAGTGGCTTGGGTCATTGGAGGAACCGAGTGACCTGAATCCATCCTGGTTCCTGAACCACTGGAGGAACCACTGAAGCGTCAACTGCCTGGCCAGGCCCAGTAGAACCTGAAAGAAATAGCACATCCTGAGCTTATAAGATGGGGATGCTTAGGGCAGTGGCTTGGTGGAATCTGAAAAATTAAAAGGCAATTGTAGTCAGAGAATGGTTCGCGAGTGCAATACCTCTTGTATCAACCTGGCTCTGGCCTCCATTCAAATTGAGGAAATTGAGGAAAGTTTGATAAAGGGGAACGTTTACCAATGTGTGTGCAGGGTGCGGGAGAGCACGGTGTTCGGGCCACTCACAGTCAGGAGCATGATGTGTCTAGTACTGAAGAGGGAGGGGAGGGTAAGGCCTCTGGACCCATCGAAGGGATGCGGGCTGTGTCTGATGGGAGCTGGGGCCTGTCAGGCATGCGACCAGCCCGAGGCAACCCTGCAGGGAGGAGCTGTTGGAATAAATGACCCAGCCCAACATGCTTCCCTCCCTGTGATCTCCTGTTGGAGATCCCCTTTGGCCAAACCAAACTGGAAGCCAGAGGGCACAGCGGAACCTGCAGGATCTATTCCAGGCCATCTCCCACAGCACTAAGCAGCATGGGGAAGGTGGGTGTGGAGAAGGGCAGACAGCAAACACGCCTGCTGGAAGCTTCCCATCACCTCCCCTTCTCCCTGCGGAGATGTGCAGGTGGGACTCATGATCTCTGGGCTCCCTCTTGAGGGTTAAGTCCTTGACCCTTGGGACAAGGAGGAGAAAACCATCAATCTGTTGCAATGTCATTAAGCCTGAGGATTAAGTCTCTGAGCATCTTGGAGAGATGATTTAGTGAAGTGAGGTTGGGGAAGTTGCTTGACTTCTCAGCAATGTCAGAACCCAGGATCCTTTCATAAGTGTTTCCTGGAATCCTCCAGAATTGTCTGCCTTCTTCACTCCCTCAGAGAACTTGCCCTCCTGACCCAGCGGAATCAGTGAGGCTTAGGACAGCAGCGTTTCGATTTGTCACTTAATATCTGGGTTCAAAATTCAGCAGCTAAACTTGGAAGCTGTGTGGCCTTAGGGTAATCACTTAACCTCTCTGAGCTGGTGCCATGAAGACAAACCTCTAGACTAAAACCTGGGTTCCAAGCTCATCTCAGTCATTAGAAGTAGAGGTAGAGTGACTTCCCCAGCTGTGTGACCTTGGGGAAGTCACCCTACCTCTCTGAGCCTCGGTTTTCTCATCTGCAAAATGGAGTACCTATCTTGACTATTTGTTATGGATTGAATTATATTTCTCCAAAAGAGATGTTGAAGTCCTAATTCCCATGTGTGTGACCTCATTTGGAAACAGGATCTTTACAGATATAATCAAGTTAAGTTGAGGTCTACTGCAGTAGGGTGAGCCCTACTCCAATATGACCAAAGTCCTTATAAGAAGAGAACAGACACAGACACACTGGGAGGACACCAAGTGACAATGAAGGCCCAGCCTGGAGCGATGCATCTATAAGACAGGGAACGCCAAGATTTGCCAACACCACCAGAAACTAAGGAAAAGGCACGGACTCCCCCCAGAGCCCGCAGAGAGAGCAGGGCCCTGCTGACACCTTGACTCGGAACTTCTGGCCTCCAGAACTCTGCGTGAATGAATTCTGTTGTTTTAAGGCAAGCAGACTGTGATAATTTGTTACAGCAGCTCTAGAAAGCGAACACATTATTTTTCTAGGTACTAAGGTTGCATAACGAATTATCCCAAACCTGATGGTATAGCATATCCATTCATTATGCTCATGGATTCACGTGGGTTAGAATTCAGATGGGACACAGGTGGGCTGGCTTGTCTGGGACCTCAGAGGCCTCTTCACGTCAGTTCTTAACCTAGGCTTGTTTCAGCTTCCTCACAGCATGGCGGCTGGCCTCCAGGGTGGTTTTCCCTGGGAGCAAGAGAGACAAGCAGGAACTGTATATAGTTTTAAAATCTAGCCTCAAAAGTCATGGAGCATCACTTCTGCTATACCTTGTTAGGCAGAGCAGTCGTGGCCCCAAATGAATTTAAGGGTGGGAACACAGATCTGGCCTCTTGCTGGGGTGCGATTCGGGGAGCATCAGCCGCATTGTGAGAAAAAACATGTAGGATTGGAGCTGTGTATGGGATCCTGCTTCCTAGGTGTGGGTGTGAGAATTAAACAAGCTCCTGTTCAGCAGAGCATTTTGGAAGCTGAGAAACACTAGACTTCCCTGCTTGTCAATGGAAGTTGTGTTTATCTATTAGTTACAGTGGAGAGAAGGTAAATTCTAGACAAGCGATGGATGGTCATCTCAAAGACGATGCACAGCTCAGTGACATTTTCCTGTCAGCTGGATAGTTGTAAAAAGTGCCATTTTTCTTCGGGGGAATGAAGGGAAAATTCATGACCATTTTCCCTTCTTGGTTAGGCTGAAGGGTTTATTTTGTGCTTCTATGAACTTGAAGGCAAATTCAATTCAACCCAAATGGGAGGGATTTCAGGCCTGGTGGCTCATGCCTGTAATCCCAGCACTTTGGTAGGCTGAGGCAGGAGGATCACTTGAGTTCAAAAATTCAGACCAGCCTGGGCAACATAGCTAGACCCCCTTTCTACAAAAAATTAGCCGGGCATGGTTGTGCATGCTTGTAGTCCCAGCTACTCAGGAGGCTGAGGTGGGAGTTTGAAACTGCAGTGAGCCATGATCGTGTCACCGCACTCCTGGGTAACAATGAGACTTGTCCCAAAAAAACAAAACAAAACAAATGGAAAAACAAAACAGAAAAAACAAAAACAAACAAAAAAACAAAACAAAAAGGGAAGAGCAGGCTTGTATGGACTGAATTGTGTCCTCCCATCCCAATTCATATGTTGAAGTCCTAGCCTCCTATGCAACTGTATTTGAGATAGGGCCTTTAAGGAGGTAATTAAGGTTAAATGAGGTCATAAGGTGACAAAATAAGACCTTGGGGCAACCCCAAAAGGGGATTTTGAATGATGTCTTGGGATCAGAGGGCAAGGCCGGGCCAAGGTGCTGAGATTAAAGTAAGGATGGGGTGAGGGCTGGGGTGGGAGCTCTAAGACCTGTCTTCCTCAAAGGGGGTGTGGCCTCCTCTTTGGTAGTTATGGCATAAAACTCTCTTCACCAATACCCCACCTCCAGTTCTGGGCACATGCCTCCTAAGCTCAGATCTGCATTGCCTGGGTCCCCTTTCCGCTCCATGTGGCCATGTGACTCACAATGATGAAGAAGGTAATATTGAGTTTGTACAATGTGCTGACTACTGCTGTAAGCACTTGAAAATAACTGCCTTAGTTAATTTTCATGCTAACCTCCCTATTAGGGAGATACTATTATGATTTCTATTTTATAAATGAGGAGACCAAGGCTCAGAAAGGGGAAGTAACTTACCCAAGGTCATACAGCCAGACAGTAGGGATGTAATCTGTCACATTTTAATTCCAGTGTTATACTGTAATTTGTACAGGTCACATGGTAACATTATGACTACAATGTTAGGCTGCCTTTCTCACAAGCAGAGCCAAAGTACTGGTTCATTCAAATGTTTAAGTTCCTACCTTATCCCAAGGCATTTTATTAATACATGCTTGATCCATCTATTCCTATGCAAACTACTGGCTTCAAAAACTATCGTTATTGTTGAGACAGGGTCTGCACTATGTTGCCCAGGCTGTTGTTGAACTCCTGGGCTCAAGGAATCCTCCCACTTCAGTCCCCTGAAGTGCTAGGATTACTGGCATGAGCCACCACACCTATCCAAGGACTATTATGATGCCTATTTTGTAGATAAAGAAGGTGATGCCATGGAGGTTGAGTGACTTGCCCAAGGTCACACATCTGAAAAGTGGCAGACCCAGGATTTGAATGCAAGGCTCTCTGACTTGGCTTTTCTCTCCATTCTGCCACCAAGTGCAGCCTTGCTGGGGAGGGGGCTGCGGGATGAAGTGCCAAGCCCAGAGGGCATGAGAGCCACAAGACCAGTCCGCCTCCTTTCCAGGCTCTCTCTGCCCCTGGGACTCTGCCTCACTCACACGTATACAGCTGCCAGGGATCAAAGTCCTCTCCAAGATGTATTTGCTGTGAGTTCTAAACAAATGAGTGTTACCATGTAGTTAAAAGAAACATTGGGAGGACACAGTGTATGAAAGCCGACTGGCCTTTAAAGTCCTGTTGATTGATCAGCCTCCTCTTTGGTCTCATGCTGTTAGGGGGCCAGGGTGGAAGAGTGGGGAGATTCTAGCTCTGAGAGCATCGAGGCAGAGCTTTTCAGTACTTAGGTGGCACCTCCAGACTGCCCAATTCATCTCTTCTTCCCTCCTGGAGAGAACTCCCTTTTCAGTCTATAAATCCATAAGACTAACACACTCAAAATAATAAAAAACAACTACCATTTGTTGAATGAGCATGTTAATTACACTAAACACTTCGGATGCATTATCCCTTTTCAGGCAAACCACAAGGCAGGTGTCTTTATCGGCCCGTTTTACAGAGAAGGCTAAGAGCAAAGAGCTAGTAAGCAGTGAGATTGGATGCCAGTTGGCACTGAGAAAATATTGATTGATCTGGCCAGGCGCAGTAGCTCATACCTGTAATCCGAGCACTTTGGGAGGCTGAGGTGTGCAGATCACTGGAGGTGAGGAGTTAGAGACCAGCCTGGCCAGCATGTCTCTACCAAACCCTGTCTCTACTAAAAATACAAAAATTAGCTGAGCATGATGGTGGGCACCTGTACTCCCAGCTACTCATGAGGCTGAGGCAGAATTGCTTGAACCTACAAGGCAGAGGTTGCAGTGAGCCAAGATCGTACCACTGCTCTCCAGCCTGGGTGACAGAGCAAGACTTTTTCTCAAACAAACAAACAAACAAACACAAAAAAAAAAGAAAGAAAAAGAGAAAAAAGAAAATATTGATTGATCAAGATGGTGGGACACAGATCCTTTTCTTCAGTTGTTGACATTCTTCAGAGGGAGACAGGTGGGAAATAGAATTTTGTGATTCAGTGTGATGAGGGCTAAGGCTAAGCAGAGTTGATGTTTGGCTGCTGCACAGCAAGGTGGGTTAGACGAGTTTTTTTTATTGCAAATATCTCTTTTGATTGGGTCAGAGTTGATGGTGATGGGTTATTACTGCAGCTTACCAGGTGTTAGATATTTTGATTGTCACTTTGGGCGGTTTATATGAGAGCCTGAAGGCCACAGAGGAGGCCCTCACCTGCCCAGGTTGGTCGGTGAAGATAAACCAAGAGAAAGTGGAAAGAGGGGACCCTAGTTGAGGCTGGAAGGAGAATGAGACCAGCAATAAAGGAAGAGAGAAGGTTCCAGGGAGGAAGAACAACCTGCGAGCACAGAGCAGGGATGAGGGAGGACTTGGCATTTGAGAGCCTGGAATGTTTGCATGGTGGGATCATGCAGGACAAGGGAGGAACCACGAGAAACCAAACGGGAGGCATTCACGTGGATCTAATCCTCTCAGATCTTGGCCTTGCTAAGGAGTTGGGACATTCACCAAAGAGCTTTGGATTGCCACATCAAGATTTTGGGCAGGGGAACGAAATGCTAGATCTAACTTCAACCCCCTTGATGGTACACAGTTCCCAAGACTGCGAGACATCACTGCTTGGGGACTGAAGGCAGATGCTGCGTCTAGTGAGAGAAGAACAATTAGGGCATCTATTTGTTCCAGCCTTTCTGCCTCTCAGTTTGCACACCTGTTAAAACCAATATATAATACAACTTGATAATATGACGGTTGTTGTGTGGGTTGGAAATAATGTATGCAAAGTGCCTGGCACAGGTCACTCTCTTGAAAAAGGTAGGTGGCATTGTCTCATGTCTAGTTAGAGTCTGTGGCTTTGGAGGTTCTGAGGGTGGGAATTCAAGCCCATCCAGCACACCATAAATTTTTATTTTGCCTGTGGGAATTGGAAACTGGGGCGAGAGAGGGTAGATGGGGTTTGCTACTTGCCAATGAGGTTGCAGGTGCTGGGGGCTCCTTGTATATTCCAGCATTATTTTCAATCTTATATCATGTCTGTCTGTCTATCTATCTATCTATCTATCTATCTATCATCTATGTATCAATCAATCATCTATGTATGCATCATCTATCAATCTATTTCATCTCTCTCATCATGCCTTTTAGAAAATTGTTATTGAGGTATATATACCATTTTATATTTTGCTTAAATTTTATAATTCTTTTTAATAAAAATAACATATTAATTCCACCAAATAGAGATGAGCCTGTTTCTGTAATCCAGTGAACATTTAATACATCTTAGGTGTTATTATTTGGAAACACGCTCATAAATTTTTTTGAATCAATGAAGAAAAAAAAAAGGAAAGGGAAATGCCTTCTCCCTACCCACACGTGGGCAGCCACTGAATATTCCGGTGTATGCACTTCCAGTGTTTGTTTGTTTGTTTTCTCGGTTCTTATAACTGTATTTTAAAAAGTAAAATGTCACAAGGCTATCCCCTATGTGCTGTTTCATGCTTTTTTAATTTAATTAACTGTAATTCAGTTCTTGAGAAACCTGGGAGAAAAGATGGCTGGAGCCAGCGCTTTGAGTCAGGTAACAGATGGATATTGTTGTCATGGGTAGAGCTACTGGCAACCTCTTCCTTCGTCTCTGAGATTTTGTTTCTTAGCTCATTTTGAGGCTAGGGCCCTGAATCTAGCTCCAGCATTTTCAAAGTTAAACATCAGTTTCTCTGCTCAGTGTTGGTGGACCCTGGTCCTTCTGAGACCTTACAGCGACAGGAGTAGGTCCCCAAGCCCGGCTGGCTCCCCCTTGACCCAGCCTATCCCTCCATAGTGGCCCAGCGTGTTTCCATTGCCACATGGCTGTTCCCCCACCGTCCCACCCTCCCACCTCTCTCCTACGTGCATCCATAATCCTGTGCTTTGGGGAGGGACTGGGTAACAGCTGCCTTTGATCAGCCCAACATCTGGGCTGACGGGTGATCAAAGATGGGAACGCTGTGACAGCCGAGACTTGGCTGGGACCCAGCCTGGCTAAATACACGTTGGGGGGAGGGAAAGGATAGGCTTGGGAGTAGGGAGGAACAGGGATGGGGGCAGGGGAAGGGCACAGAAGCAACCCACCAAATCCGAATGACCTGGTGGAAGGGCAGTGGATAGAAGCATGAGCTTTGCCTCTGTGACCTTGACTCTCTGAGCCTCAGTTTGCTTTCCTGTAAAATGGGACAATAATGTGAGCACAAAATGAGGTAACAAATAGAACGGTGCCTGGTTCCAGGAGTAAGAGCTCATATACATCACCTCTTGTTGCTGTGCTGGGATTATTCCTGTTCTTATTCCTGGGACCAGTCAGGGAGGGAATGAGAGAGTCTGGTCTTCCCGAAAGCTTTAGTGCCTGTGAGTTTGTAATGAACCATTTCGAATCTCAGTTTTGCCACATGTAAAACGGAAAGCCATGACAGGACTTTGGAATTCGACAGGGACAATTTCTTTCCATTTTACCAGTGGAGAAACTGAGGTCTTGAGAGGAGAGGTCATGCAACGAGGAACCAGCCCAGTATATTCCCACCTGGGAGTTGCCCTGAATTGGCTGGTTGGGCTCCGCTCAGGAGTGCTACCAATAAGGAGCCCAAGGCAATGTCACTGGGCATTTTATATTAACCAAAAATGCATCCACTTTCTCCTACAGCTTGGAGTTTAATAATGTCACCACCACAAGTAGCAGCAGGTTATTTCATTTTTTGCTTTAGACTTCTCATTAAAATATACGATATATACAGAAGAGTGCACTGATCAGCACATTTGACTTATCAATGACTGTATCCACCCACTGGAACCAGCAGCCAAGTACAGAAGCAGAGCATTCCCAGTCCCCATGGAAACCCCTCTTGTACACCCTTCCAGTCACTGTCTCCTCCACTAAGAATCAGATGAGATAGGCACTGACCTTCATAAACCTTGCCACCACATTATGAGGCTAGTGCTATTATCATGCCCATTTTACAGATGAGAAAAACGGAGGCACAAGGAGTCTAAGTAACTTGTCCAAGGTCACACATTGGTAGGCCAGGCTTCAAAGCTCCAAGTCCTGGCTGCAGAACTTTATAAATTTCCTTTATAAATTACCCAGTCTCAGGTATGTCTTTGTTTCTATTTTTTGAGATGGAGTCTCACTCTGTTGCCCAGGCTGGAGTGCAGTGGTGCAGTCTCGGCTCACTGCCACCTCTGCCTCCCGGGTTCAAGCGATTCTCATGCCTCAGCCTCCCAAGTAGTTAGGATTACAGGCATGCACCACCACGCCCAGCTAATTTGTGTATTTTTTTTCTAGTAGAGATGGGTTTTTACCATGTTGGCCAGGCTAGTCTCAAACTCCTGACCTCCAATGATCCGCCCCCTTCTGAGCCTCCCAAAGTGCTGGAATTACAGGTGTGAGCCACCCCACTCAGCCTCCAGTATGTCTTTACTAGCAGCATTAGAACAGACTAATACGTGATCCCAGGGAGAAGCAAAAAGGGACAGTGCAGGAAGGAGAGGACTTGGCCACCACTACAGGCATCTGGTGCATATTTTGCAGGATCTGTGAAGCCTTGTGAGAGGCATCTCAGAAGTGTCTGCCTAGGGCAGGAGGGAGAGAAGCAGTTATCCGTGGGCTCCCTTTCCCCATGGGCCAAGATGGTCCTGTGGCTTTTAACTCAACCAGCTTTTAGCTTGTGTGATGGTGTGGCCCTTGCTTTACTGAGGGTATCCACAAACTCCTGCACCAAGCTGGTGGCAGCTGACCTGCGGCTGCTTGCCCCATCAGCAGTAGGGGTAAAGGATGGGCCTGAGTAAACAGAAAGGGGTGCATGGAAGGAACTGGAGACACTGGATGCCACTAGGGAGGCTTCTCAGAGCCCATGGGCTGAGGCTGGCTCATTCTCCCCATAGTCAACCAGTCCCCTCCACTCTCAGGGGTCCTTCGTCCTTCCCACCCTCTAGTCAGATGAACACTTTTCTTCCGTCCTTTGCCCCAGCACCATCCCTGACAACTCAAGATATTGGCCTATCCCACTTTAAGACGCTCTGTTATGGGCCGAATTGTGTTTCCCAAATAATCACATGTTTATGTCCTGACTGCCAGTATCTCAAAATGTCACCTTATTTAGAAATAGGTAGGTTGAATGCAGTGGCTCATGCCTGTAATCCCAGCACTTTGGGAGGCTGAGTTGGATTACTTGAGGAGTTGGAGACCAGCCTGGGCAACACAGAGAGAACCCCCCAATATCTACAAGAAAAAGAAAAAGTTACCCAGGCATGGTGACATGGTGATGCACACCTGTGGTCCCAGCTACTCAGGAGGCTGGAGTAGGAGGATCCTGTGAGCCCAGGAGGTTGAGGCTGCAGTGAGCTGTGGTCATACCATGGCACTCCAGCCTGGGTAGCAGAGAAAAACCCTGTCTCAAAAACAAATTTTTAAAAAGGTAGTCACAGATGTAATTTGTTGGCATGAGATCATACCTGATAGGGTGGCCCTAAATCTTATAGAATTTGTATCTTTATAAAGAGGGGAAATGTGGACACACACACACACACACACAGAACACCATGTCAAGGTGAAGGCAGAGATCTGGGTGAAACGTCTACAAGCCAAGGAATGCCAAAGATGCCAGCAATTGTCAGAAGCCAGAGAGAGGCATGGGCCAGGTTCACCCACAGAACCCTCAGAAGGGACCGATCGTGCCACCTTGGGTCTTGGACTTCTGTTCTTCCTGAACTGTAAGACAGTAAATTTATTGTTTATCTGGTATGAGCCACCCAATCTGTGGTTTTGTTTTGTTTGAGATCAGGTCTCACTCTTTGGCTCAGGATGGAGTGCGGTGGCACGATCATTGCTCACTGCAGCTTCGAACTCCTGGGCTCAAGTGATCCTTCCACCTCTGCCTTCCAGGTAGGTGGGACTACAGTGCACAGCTCCTGCCTGCCTAATTTTTAAGATTTTATTTTTGTTTTTGTAGAGACAGGGTGTTGCTATGTTGTCCAGGCTGGTCTTGAACTCCTGGGCTCAAGTGATCCTCCCACCTTGGCCTCCCAAAGTGTGGGATTACAGGTATGAGTCACCGTGCCCAGCCTGTAGTATTCTGTTTAAACAGCCCTAGAAAACTAATAAACATCCTAATATAGAAAATTCAATTCCACCAAACAGAGGAACTTTTATCTTGGATTTATTTTGGGTCATGAGCCACCTGGATAATCAAACGAAAAAAACGGATCCTCTCTACAAAGAACTCACATCCACATAGAATTTTGAAGACAGCTTTCGGAAGCTCTCCAATATCCTCAAGCCCATTGGTGGCTTCATAGGGGAGTGAAGAAAACATCTTGGCTGACCAAGTCAAGTAGGTTTGATATACAGATGTTCTTTTGTTATGAGCTACCTTTGTAGAAGCATAAATCCCTGCTTTGTAAAAGCAGGGAGAGAAATCTGTAACTTTCACAGTAAGAGGAGCACGGTGGCAGAAACTGTTGGCAGGGATTTGGTATAAATGCCCAGTGAGGTCATATCACAGATGCCGACTCATAATAGGGAGCTTTCTGCGGGCTCCTGAGAAGGAGGGACATATCCAAGAATAGGAGCCACTACTTTGTACACCAACAGAAGTCCCAGGAGGTTAATTCATTTTAATCTGATTGCCCAGCTGTCTAGCAGATTTGCACTGTTGATGTCCCAGTCAGATTCTCTTTCTTTTACTGCTTCTGTGAAAATATTCTCTGGCTTCTAGGAGCTCTGGCCTCTTGTGGTTGCGACTGTGGCTCTCTCTGGAGGCCTGCTTTTAGGCTACCAGCTGCTCTGCCTGCAAGCCCAGAGGACTGATGGTATTGGGAGGGAATGGAGCTCTGGGATGACCCCTAGCTGAAGACTGACACGTGCAGAAGCATGAAAGCCCAACTTCTCTGCCTTGAGTGAGTGGGGACACACTCAGAGCCGTAATTTATGCTGAGAGCTCCCCAAAGCCTCAGCTAGTGCTGAGGCTTTGCTGAAATCTTATGCTGGCTTGGCTTCTTCCCTTCCCCAGTTTTGTTCCCCTCATCGTCTGTTGGTTTATCCTGGAGCACGTCCTTAATAAATCACTTGTGCAAGACTCCTCAGGTCAGTTCCTGCCTCTGCAAACCTGACATAAGGCAGGGAGGTTTAGATCCTTCTAAGCCCCCCACCTCCCGAATATCTTCTCAAATATATAAGGCTGCCTACTGTGGCCCAGGTCCAAATTGTGCATAAGTGGTACAAGGAGAGACTTGAGTATCATGAGAGAGAACAACAGGGGAAACCTCCATCAGTTAATGAGGTGATCAGGGAAGGTGATCTCATATTAAACCGTGGTTTCTCCATCTTGCTACTATTGACACTTTGAGCTGGGTAATTCCTTGTTGGGAAGGGCTGTCCTGGGCATTTTAGGATATGGAGCAGAATCTCTGGCCTCTATCCGAGAGGCCAGTAGGATTCCTCCAGTTGTGATAATCAAAAATGTCTCCACGCCACGTGTGGTGGATCATGCCTGGTAATCCCAGCACTTTGGGAGGCTGAGGATGGAGGATCACTTGAGTCTAGGAGTTCGAGACCAGCCTGGGCAACATAGCAAGACCCTGTCCTGCCAAAAAAAAAAAAAAAGAGAAAAAAGTTAAAACAACTTGGCTGTGTGTCATGTGCCTGTGGTCCCAGCTTTGCAGGAGGCTGAGGGAGGAGGATCGATTGAGCCCTGGAAGTCAAGGCTGCAGTGAGCTATGACCATGACATTGGATTCCAGCCTGGGTGACAGAGCAAGACCCTGTATCTTTATTTTTCTAGAAAAGTCTCCAGACATTTCCAAATGTTCCCTGGTTGAGAAATGCTACAATAAACCAAGGCCTGAGAGAGGAGTAAGGCTTAGCCAAGAGAAGTCAGCATTCCAGGTAGCAGGAATGGCATGTGCAAAAGCCCAGCAGTGGGAAGAACTTAGATCACTGGGGGAGACAAAGGAGGACAGTGCAGCTGAGTACAGAGAGAAGGGGGAGATGCAGTGCGAGATGAAGCTGGAAGGGTGAGCAGAGGCCAGATCATGCAGTGACATGCAGGCCACTGCAAAGACTTTAGATCTTAAGATAAATGGAAAGCCACAGATGGGATTTTCCCCATTCAATTTATTTATCAAATGCCTGCTCTGTTCCAGACAGTGTGTGAGTGAGGGTGAGAGAAGGGATTTCAGAGGAAAGATTGTAATGAGCGGTGAGGTCCCCTCTGTGTATATTGTCATAGTTGAGAGGACCAATTCTGTGCATTTCTTCTCAGTTCTACATTCAGTGACATCGTATCAGTAGCTAGACCTCGAA
>NW_012121709.1:2150656-2162622 GCF_000951035.1 Colobus angolensis palliatus
AAAAAAAAAAAAAAAAAAAGTTAGATTTGCAGAAGGATTTACAGAGGGGTATACTCTGGTCTGAATGTTTGTGTCCTGTGAAATCCTAACCCTTAAGGCACTGGTCTTAGCAGGTGGGGCTCTTGGCAGGTGATTAAGTCATGGGGACAGAGCCCTCAGGAAAGGGATTAGTGTCTTATAAAAGATGCCACAGAGAGCTTGCTAGTCCCTTTCACCATGTGAAGACGTGGCAAGAAGACACCATCTCTAAACCAGAAAATGGACTCTCACCGGGCACCTTGACCTTGAACTTCCCAGCCTCTGGAACAGTGAGACATTTCTGTTGTTCCTAAGCTACCTAGCATATGATATTTTGTTATACCTAGTGTATGATATTTTGTTATAGAAGCCTGAATGGACAAAGACAAGTATCTTGAGCTTATTTTTACTTTTAAAAGCTCCCTCTGGTCATTTTGAAGAAAATGGGAGGATTGAAGGGAGGAGTGGAGGCAGGGAGACAGGGTGGAGGCTGTGTGGTCACCCGTGAGAGATGGTGGCGGCTTCAACTCTGGTAGCAGCAACAGAAAGAAGGGCATAGCCTCAGGAGGTACTGTGGAGGGGAAGAGGACAGCATGTATTGCCCTAGGTTGGGATTTGTAGAAGCAGAGTCCAGAAGCTGGGGAGGGGCTGAGCCAGGATGTGGTCTCAGGTGCAGTCTAGCCTTGGTCTGACCCTCAGGGGGATACTGGAGCATAAACTGCATTACAGAATTGTCCCTATATCAGTCAATGATTGGCTGCCCCCAGTGAGGAGTGGTATGGCCTCCAGGGGTCTGCATCTCTGGATGAAGTGGCTTGACTCAGTCAAAGTTAATTCTCCAGGCATGGTGGTTGGTGGTTGTAAGCTGCCTGCAGTACTTGCAGCATTTAAAGAATGGGTACATTAGTGTCAAAGGGGATGAGAAGGGTGAGGGGGATGTCAGCTACATCTACAGCATTTATGGACCACATACATGGGACTCAGCATTGTGCCTGGAGGGTCAAGAGGAACGTGGGAATAATGTTTGCACTTGATTCACCAATATCCTTGAAAAGATCAGGGTTGGCTAGGGGTGTGTTTATTTGTGTATGTGTGTAGTTAGCAAGACTAATGAACCACATGCCTTTTCCCAGGAAAGAGGAGTTTCCCAGGATGCAAGACTTTTCTACGTTAAAACCAGGAGAGTCCCAGGCAAACCAGGATAGTAAATCATCCTATTAGTGGAAGGTGGGCTGAGTCACCTAATCCATAGGATTCTCACATATCAGCTTTACCTGCAGACCAGAGGTGACATACCTCTACCAAGTCTATTCCTAATAGTATGTCACAATAAACTGATAATGTGAAGCATCTTCCAGACATTTCCTTATTTTCCTTCTGGGGTAGCAGAAGATGGTAGTTTGGTGGCTATTGATCTGAGCCCTAGTTTTGAAGATGGGGAGATTTTGGCTCAAGATTAGTTCTGTCCTGATGGGTCATGTGGCTGAATCAGAGGATCCACTCTCCTGTTTCTGCTTCCCAACTGCTACCAGGAAGTGGGACTCTCATTTCTGGTCTTCCCACATTTGCATCTTTCTACTGCACAATCTCTCTCTCTAAAAAGGGAGAGTGACCCACTTAGATCACTGCATTAGTCTGTTTTCATGCTGCTGCTAAAGACATACCAGAGACTGGGCAATTTACAAAAGAAAGAGGTTTAATTGAACTCACAGCTCCCCGTGGCTGGGAGGCCTCACAATCACGGTAGAAGGCAAGGAGGAGCAAGTCACATCTTATGTGGACGGTAGCAGGCAAAGAGAGAGCTTGTGCAGGGCAACGCTGGTGTTTAAAACCATCAGATCTCATGAGAGCCATTCACTATCATCAGAACAACACAGGAAGGCCCGCCTCCATAATTCAATCAACTCCCACTGGGTCCTTCCCACAACACATGGGAGTTATGGGAGCTACAAGATGAGATTTGGGTGGGGACATGGAGCCAAAGCACATCAATCATGAAGGTTGCTTTATGTTTGCAGCCCACCAAAGGCTCCAGCTGTTTCAGAGCCCACCCTGGCGCTCTCTCTCTTTTTTTTTTTTCTTTTGAGACAGAGTTTCACTCTTGTTGCCCAGGCTGGAGTGCAATGTGCAATGGTGCGATCTTGGCTCACTGCAACCTCTCCCTCCCGGGTTCAAGCGATTCTCCTGCCTCAGCCTCCTGAATAGCTGGGATTACAGGCATGCGCCACCATGTCTGGCTAATTTTGTATTTTTGGTAGAGATAGGGTTTCTCTGTGTTGGTCAGGCTGGTCTCAAACTCCCCCAACCTCAGGTGATCCACCCACCTTGGCCTCCCAAAGTGCTGGGATTGCAGGCGTGAGCCACCGTACATGGCCACCCTGGCTTTCTTCTCCACAAGGATGGGAGATGCAAATACCCTTCTTGTAAAATGACTATCTCCTGGACCCTCCTCCCGGGCTCTGCCAAGATACATACAGTCTCTGCCTTTTCTCCTGAGCCCAGTGCCCAGCTGTCTTGGAGAGAATGAGCCACTTGTGAGCCCTGCAGGGTTGCCCTGCCCAGGGTGGTCCGCTGGCATCTCTGTGAGCCTGACCTCCTCTGCCCTGGGCTCAGCTGGCCCTGTCCAGGGAACTGGCGGGACTCCCCAGGGCTCCTGGGCAGCTTATGACCAGGGAAGGGAAAACCGCCTCCCATGCTGGTGAGAATTTTGAGTTTTCTTGGAAGCGTTTGATGATTTTTCAAAAACCTTATTCTACTTCTTTTCCAAAAGCAGCCCATAAAACAATCTTACAGCCAAAAGAAATGCATCTTGGTTGGGCACCACCCAAGCATGGGCAAGCTGATGAAGAGAGATTTCTTTTTAACTCTTTTCTGTCTAGTGCTTTAAGAATGTGATAACTTGGTCGTGTTCTCAACATTTAGGGAAGGTTGTGCGTGTGTGTTTCAAATGTGCCACTTAGTGATCTGCAGGTCTCTGGATCCTAAGAATATCCTAGGTTAGCCATTCCACCCCCTGCCCCTATAAGACTCTCTACAGGCTAATAGTCACCCCCTTTTGAATGGAATTTGAAAAAAAATATGTTGCATAAATTGTAGCATGTTGAGGGTGGAGAGATGAGAGGGTGTCCAGGCTGAGAGCCTGCATGGGGCTCTGACCTGGGCCCTGTGATATCTAGAATTGCAGGCACTTTGCCTATTTGAGGTGGGACAGGAGCAAGGGAGGCTGCCGTGTGCTCCAGAGGAAGGTTGCAATGCTGGGCAGCTCAGGAAGCACCCTGGGAAGCCCTCTTCTCCTAATATCCTAATATTACCTGCCTTGGTGGATACAAGCCTAGACAAGCATATTAGACACATGAAAACAACCTCAGCCTATATCAGCAGAGGGATCAAAGACTCAAACCCCTGGTTTGGGAGGTATCTTGGGCTGGACTCCCCTAGAAGCCAACCTAGAGACAATGAATCCAGTGAAAGTAGTTTGTTTGGAACGTGAGCCCAGGAAGCACTCGGAAAGGGTCAGTGAAGTGAAATGGGGAAGACAGAGAACCGAGCCAATGGCTCCAGAGCCCTGTCTCTTATTCTTCATTCATAAGAGGAAAAGCTTTGACTAGGTGGCTGGCAGTCCTGTGTTAAAAACAAGTTGTCTGAAATGCAGCACTTTAAAAATCCGTGTATAGTATTGAATGTGTCTGTACCAGCTTCTGTAAGAAAGTGCTACGGACTGGGTAGCTTAAACAGAGATGTCTTCTCTCACCATTCTAGGGGCTAGAAGTTCAACATCAAGGTGTAGGCAGGACTGGCTGCTTCTGGGGCCTCTCTCTCGGCTTGTTGATGACCTCCTCCCTGTGTCTTCACATGGTCATCCCTCTGTGGGTGTGTCTGTGTCCTAATCTCTCCTTAGGAAATCAATCATATTGGATTAGGGCCCACCCTAACAACCTCCTTCAGCTAAATTACCTCTTTAAAGACCCTATCTCTGGCCGGCTGTGGTGGCTCATGCTTGTGATTCCAACTCCTTGGGAGGCTGAGGCACGTAGATCACCTGAGGTCAGTAGTTTGAGACCAGCTTGGCCAATATGGTGAAACTCCCTCTCTACTAAAAATACAAAAATTAGCCGGGCATGGTGGCAGGCACCTGTAATCCCAGCTACTTGGGAGGCTAGGCCAGGAGAATCGCTTGAACCTGGGAGGCAGAGGTTGCAGTGAGCCAAGACTATGCCATTGCACTCCAGCCTGGGTGACAAGAGCGAAACTCTGTCTCAAAACACACACACACATGCGCGCGCACACACACACACAACAAACCCTCCCCCCCCATCTCCAAATACAATTCCATTCTGAGGTACTGGGGTTAGGAATTTAATTAATTAATTTTTAGATACAGGGTCTCATTGTGTTACCCAGGCTGGAGTGCCATGGTGCAGTGATAGCTTGCTGCAGCCTCAGACGTGATCAGGTGCATTAGGGTGGGATGGCTGTGCTCGCTGCAGCCTCAAACTCCCAGGCTCAACAATTTTCCCACCCCAGCTTCCCTGGGAGCTGAGCCTACAGACACGACCACCACGCTTGGCTTAGGAATTTAACATATGAATTTTGGGGGATACAATTTAGCAGATGAGAGATAGTGACACTGGAAGTTGTATTGCAAGCCACAGGAACATTTTTGCCTACTATTAGGATGGTTGAGTTTTGATTTGTCTTGGAGGTATCTTTATTCTCTACAATGCAGTCCCTTAGTATATTTCATTAAATGATCATCTTTAAGAGGCTTCTTGACTGTGGCATCCAGCACACGCTATGGTGAACTCATCCCGCCAGGAATAATTACGCCCTGACTGAATTAGGGATTTAGGCTAACGAGGAGTTATAAGTGCCAGGTGGTTTCCACGAGCATTGCACACTCGCAGAGACTGAGATTGTTCTCGGTGGGGTTCTCAGGCTTGACTTCATCAGCAAGTGCTGAAAACTCCTTATGCCAAGCCCAGCTCAGACCAATTACAGTCAGGTTTTCTGGGGGTGGGGCCTGGCTTCAGGGCTTTAAAAACATCCCAGGTGACTCCACTGTGCAACAGAGCGTAGGAAACGCCTTTTTAGGCTAAGTATCTTCCCCAAGTAATACTTTGTTGTTCGAAGTAAAATAATGGAGAAGGCTCCTGTAATATGGAAACTTGGTAAGAATTCGAAGATAATGCAAATTCTTCTTCTCTAAGGAATGTAAATTATAGATATGTGATAATATATATTATATATTATAGTATATAATTACAACACATGGTTGATACACACACATATATATATATATATTTATTTATTTTTTTTGAGACAGAGTCTCACTCTGTCACCTAGGCTGGAGTGCAATGGCATGATCTCAGCTCACTGCAACCTCTGCCTCCCAGGTTGAAGAAATTGTCTTGCCTCAGCCTCCCGAGTAGCTGGGATTATAGGTGCCTGCCACCATGCTTGGCTGTTTTTTTGTATTTTTAGTAAAGTCAGGGTTTTGTCATGTTGGCCAGGCTGGTCTGAAACTCCTGACTTCAGGTGATCCACCTGCCTCGGCCTCCCAAAGTGCTGGGATTACAGGCATGAGCCACCCTACCCAGCTGATATGTATATATTAATATATATTGTAGAACATATGTTTTGGAGGTGGAGGGATTCTCTGTCTTCTGTTCAGGCACGGGAAGTAATTTGGTTTCTGTCTGTCTGTTTGCTTCTGTATAGGATCTCTTCTATTCCCCCCCACCCCATTCTCTACCCCTCTAGATCTACTCTCCACCCTGTTCTGTGTCCTGCAAGGCTGACCTGTAAGAACCATCCATGTACCACCCTAGCCTTGACTTCTGGTTGGTTCTGGCCAACCTGAAGCGGGAGCGTAGACAAAGGAGAGTTAGGTCAGGTTGTTGGTCTGTGTGGCTCCCTCCCTTGGAGATGGTCTTGGCCTGACCACGAAGATCCCTGCTTCTCTCAAGTTGGCCAGCTCTGCACATCTCCCTTTGCTTACAGGTTGTGAGAGTTCCTCCCCCTGGTCCCTTCTGGTCTAAGAGTGGCAACAATTTTGCTTCTGCTACCCAGGATCCTGTGTCCTCCCTCATGGTCCCCTTCCACCCTGCCTTACTCCTGCAACAAGTGCTTTTGTAGATAATCCTAACTGCACTGTGTAATCCTGTAGGGATCCTGACTAGTAGGTTGTAAATGGAAAATCAGCTCTATTTGCTGTCTCTTGCAGGGAACCATCATCACAAATGTAATAAAAATGACATTTATTTTTGACCAAATGAAATAAAGTCTTTAGGGTCGTTTGTCTATTTAAACAGACATGTTAAAATCTTAACAGCACCAAGCTGAGACTTTCTTCTCCAGGTAACCTAACAGGTTGAATAGAAATAAACAAATGAGTGAGTTAATGAGTGTGGAATTGGCTTTCTCAAGATCATTTAATGCTGTGTGCACACTTTCTATACCATTCTGAACCACAAGTGCAAGATGGTCCACCCCAGTCTTTAAAATGTACCCAGGATTTATTTTAATCGTGGATGGTAAGACACACAGACATGGAAATGACTGTTATGAAGAAAGAAGGTTTCCTCACGTGACCCTAGAAACAGGAGACATATCACCTATGGAAGGCAGCAAGGGGCAGCACCAGAGTTGGCCAGAAGGTAGTAGGGGAGGGAGGCAAAACGTGGGCAAGAACCTTTATTGTGGCTTTTGCAGGAAGACAAGACAAGGCAGGGTAAGTATGCTTAGGATTGGCAAACTGGGATAATTCCAGCAGGTTCTGGAGCATAGGCACAGAGGGGCTGTCCCTAGTATTTTGCCCCCCAGCCCTGGGGTGATTAAGGCAGGGGAATAGTGGCCTGAGTGTGAGAGCCCAGCAGAAAAGGTGGCTGGGCTGTGGGCTTCAGATTGGTTGGTTTACACAGGACAGGTGCACTTGCAGATGAATTCTTTACTATCTCTAGAAATTAGCTACCCCTGGGAAGGACATTCTCTCCAGGATCAGTGAAGCCCCAGATGTCAATACATCAGAAAATACAGAAAATAAAAAGACATGATTCACGCACCTACCTCGCAGCAACCAAAGAGGAAGGGGAAGGAGAAGGGAGGATGACTTTCCCTAGGCCACACGAGAGGTCTGTTAAATTTCACTGATCATAAAAGTGGTTATGAGGTTGCTAATGTCTCTGCTGGTCCCTTGGTGAATTCAGAACCAGCCAAGGGTGGGGAAAAGGTAAGAAAAGAAACTGAGAGGGAGGAGACATGGAGCCCGCTGCAGGGCAGTGGCGGACAGAGCCTTGGTAGTAAAGGACTGAAGAGCACTGTGTCCAGCGGGACAGGCACGTGGTCAAGTCTAGTTAGCCAGGTGACAATCACTGGACAAGCAAGCTCTGCCAGGACACAGTAGCCCTGAGGCTCCCGATGCACAGGATCACCTGGGATCACATGAGCATCTGGGGAAGGAGAGATGGATGGACGGAGGGCGAGAAAGAGAGAGATCCCTGGGCTGTTCTGCAGTCTACAGTCTACAGTCTGTCTGCTGAGCTGGGACCCAGCGAGGAGTGGGGACTCACCCAAGGTCTCACAACAAGACTAGGGCAGAGCAGGGTCTGGAATTCAGGTCTTTTTTCTTTTCTTAGATGGAGTCTCGCTCTGTCGCCCAGGCTGGAGTGCAGTGGCATGACATCAGCGCACTGCAACCTCCGCATCCCTGCCTCAGCCTCCCAAGTTCAAGCAATTCTCCTGCCTCAGCCTCCCAAGTACCTGGGATTACAGGCGTGCACCACCACACCCAACTAATTTTTTGTGTTTTTAGTAGAGACAGGGTTTCACCATGTTGGCCAGACTGGTCTCGAACTCCTGACCTCAGGTGACCTGCCTGCCTCGGCCTCCCAAAGTGCTGGGATTACATGCGTCAGCCACCGCGCCTGGCCCCTGGAATTCAGGTCTCCTAATGACAGAAGCACTGTAATGAGTCTCCCACATCTCCTTTGACACAGCTGGACCCCTATGGTAGGTCCCTCTTGGGTTTCTGCCTTCACCTAGAGGCGTGAGATAGGACAATACTCTGGGCTCCATGCTGGCTTCCCTAGGACCCATCCCCATCACCTCAGAGTCTAGCATGGAGCCGTTTCTGACCTCGGCTCATTCTGAACCCCCACACACGACTCAGGCCCAGTCTGTTTACTCTCTGAAGCTGCTTTCTAACGCAGCTAACACAGAGAGTGAGCTACAACAGTGCCAAGCCTGGACATCTCTATGCTAGATGCCCTTTGAACACTTACATGCTTTGTCTCACTTACTCCTCCCTCTAACCCTCTGAGGCAGGTTTTATTATTTTCCTGTCTTACAGATGAGGACACTGAGGTCCATTTTTTAGCATTTCACAAAGGGAGAGCAAATGGGGTAGAGGCCCTTCCCCAGGCAGTGGGGTCCGATATTCATATTTACACCGTTCCCATATTATGAACTTCCTTTAATTAAATACTTACTACTAAGCAGTTTTAAATTTTGCAGTGAGCTCTGTTGCCCAGGCTGGGGCAGTGATGTGGTAATAGCTCACCATAGCCTTGAACACCTGGCCTCTAGCAGTCTTCCTACCTCAGACTCCTGAGTGGCTGGGACTATGGGTGCATGTCACTATCTGTGGTTACTTTTTTGTGTTTGTTTTGGAGACACAGGGTCACGCTCTGTTGCTTAGGCTGGTCTCAAATCCCACCTCGGCTTGTCAAAGTGTGGGATAACAGGGATGAGCCACTGTGCCCAGCCTGCTAAGCACTTTATATATGTGATTTCATCTCTTCCTTGCAACCACCTATGAAATTGGTGCCATCAACATCCCCATTGATGAGGAGGTTGATGCAGAAAGAGGTGATATGACTTCAGGTGACATGACTAGCCAGTGGTGAAGCTGGGTTTTGAATGGAGGCCATCGCATACTGTAGGTTAGTCAGGAACTCTCCATGCCTCTGTCCCTTGTCTTGGGTGGAAACATTTGGGGCAGGTGCTACATGGTTCCCCTGAGGGTTGCCCAGGTGAGACTGAAACCATGTGTCCCTAGTGGAACCCAACTGAGTAATGCACCTGCAAATTGGCTTTCTCTCCTTCCCTATCTCACCTCACCCCAGCTCCCTGCTTCCACTCCCGGGGACCACTTGCCCAAATAACCTTTGTGTTGGGCTCTAATTTGGGAAAAACCCAAAGCTAGTCACTTAGTATTAATACTATGTCTCTATTCAAGACAATTTTTCTCAGGATCTAATATTTAAGCATCTCTGTTCCCCAGGCACTAAGAGCCATTTCCATACATTTCCTCCTTTAATGTTCTCTACAACTCTAGAAGTACATGTTTTTATTTTCCTCTTGGTACAGATGAGGAAATGGAGTCTCAGACTGTCATTCAGCACCATTTGGTCATTTGGTGTAATTCACTTCACCCCCAGACTCCCTGCAATTCATTTTTTTTTTTTTTTTGAAACAGATCTCACTCTGTAGCCCAGACTGGAGTGCAATGGCATGGTTTTGGCTCACTGCAGTCTTGACCTACTAGACTCAAGCGACTGTCCCTCCCCAGCCTCCTGAGTAGCTGGGACTATGGGTGCATGACACCCTGCCTGGCTTTTTTTTTTTTTTTTGATAGAGATGGGGGTTTCACTATGTTGTCCAGGCTGGTCTTGCATGCTGGTCTCAAGTGATCCTCCTGCCTCAGCCTCCCAAAATGCTAGGATTATAGATGTGAGCCACCTAGCCCAGCCACAATTCTTATTGTCACTAGAAAGAGCAAATATCGGAAGCAAGGCCTTACAATTCTTAGGAATTCTCTAAATCAATGATTCTCCAGTAAGGCGGATTTTGCCCTCTCCCCAGGGGACATTTTAGAATCTTTGGAGATATACCTGGTTGTCATGACTTGGGATAGGAGGGCACGTGCTACTGGTATGGTTAGCAGAATAAGGCCTCTTAAGGATGTCTATGTCCGAATCCCTGGAAATCTGTGCATGCATTACGTAACATGGTAAAGGGAATTAAAGCTGCAGATGAATTAAGGCTGCCAGTTGTTTTACCTTAAAATGGATAGATTATCCTGGATTATCCGTGTGGGCAAATGTAAGGGCCCTTAACTGAGGAAGAGAGAGGCAGAGGACTGGGTGCTGGGAGCTTCTAATGGAACAATCCCAGTGATTCCCCTCAGCACCAGGCCCCTCTGTGACAAGATTCCAGCAGCCAGGGCAAGCAGACCCCATACGTGTGCCAATGAACTAAGAAAAGAAAGCCAACCTTTTCCTCTAAAATCCTGTGGTGCGCTGCACATCAGGGAATGTTTATTCACTTGTGAACAAGAGCAACAAGGATTCCATCCTTTATGTAGGTAGAGTGTCAACCAAATGAATTAGTGCACAAAGAATAGATTCTGAGATGAATTAGACATGCTTCCTGGCATGAAGGAGCACACTGCCCAGATCCAGATACTGAGTGTCATATTGCATGTATCACATCACAGTGCATGGCAAGGATCTGCATGTAAAAAGGAAATTGAGGTAATATGGAGGCTCGGAGCACTTCTCAGATGTTTGGAAAGGGGAACCTGGGAAGGCTTCACAGAAGTGGTGATGTTGGAGGTAAATCTTGGAGGACAAGTTCAAAATACTCAGGGAACAAGAAAAGAAGGAACAATGCAGGCAAAGGGAATGGCACATGCAGAATAACGATTTTCAAATCCCCCAGATGACAGGATGGAGAGGTTGGGAGTCTGAAAAATGGGCACAATGATATGACTTCCCTCATAGATTTATCAATGAGAAGTGTAAGAGAACCCAAGCAAACAGTCTAGCATGCATGAAGGGCTCAGAAAACATTATTGCAGTAGAATAGTATTAGATTTACCTCTCTAATAGATCATGCAGCATGGCATGCTTGAGTTTTACGATTGTATATCTGTGTTGGCAGGGAGAACTCCAGGCAAAGAAATGAATTAGGAACTGTCTTAGTCTGTGAGACTACAGATTAGAGTCTATATAAATAAAATAGCATGAACTGGGTAGCTTATAAAGTACAGAAATGTATGCTTTACAGTCCTGGAGGCTGGGATGTTCAAGGTCAAGGTGCCAACAGATTCAGTGTCTGATGAGGGTCTGTTTCCTGGTTCATAGATGGCACCTTTTGACTCTGTCCTCACATAGTGGAAGGGACAAGAGATTTCTCTGGGGCCTCTTTTATAAGGCCGCTAATACTGTTCATGAGGGCTCCATGACCTAATCACCTTCAAAAAGGCTGCATCTCCTAATGCTATCACCTTTGAGTTGAGGATTTCAACACAAGAACTTTGCAGGGACACAAACATTCAGAGCATGGCAGGGATCTCTCACTCTTCAATAGCTTTTGGCACTGTTTCGGCTCTTGGTTCTCACCAGTACGTCTATGCTGCCCTGGACCTGATCCCACTAAGGAAACACAGTGAATACATTCATAGTAAAGTTTCAATGAGTGATGATAAGGCTTGGCTGTGTCCCCCCTCCAAATCTCATCTTGAATTGTAGTTCCCATAATCCCCACATGTTGTGGGAGGGAGCTGGTGGGAAGTAATTGAATCATGGGGGTGGGTTTTTCCTGTGCTATTCTTGTGACAGTAAATAAGTCTCACAAGATCTGATGGTTTTATTAATTTTTTATTATACTTTAAGTTCTAGGGTACATATGCACAATGTGCAGACTTGTTACATATGTATACATGTGCCATGTTGGTGTACTCCACCCATTAACTCATCATTTACGTTAGGTATATCTCCTAATGCTATCCCTTCTCCCTCCCCCAACCGCACGACAGGCCCCAGTGTGTGATGTTCCCCTTCCTGTGTCCAAATGTTCTCATTGTTCAATTCCCACCTATGAGTGAGAACATGCGGTGTTTGGTTTTTTGTCCTTGCGATAGTTTGCTGAGAATGATGGTTTCCAGC
>NW_012121709.1:2163842-2166874 GCF_000951035.1 Colobus angolensis palliatus
ATAGAAGGCAGTTCCCCTACATATGCTCTCTTGCCCTGCTGCCATGTAAGAGATGCCTTTGCTCCTCCTTTGCCTTCCACCATGATTGTGAGGCCTCCATGGCCATGTGGAACTGTGAGTCAATTAAACCTCTTTTTCTTTATAAACTACCCAGTCCTGAGTATTTCTTCATAGCAGTACGAAAATGGACCAATAAATTGTGATGGTTAATATTGTCAACTTGATTGGATTGAAGGATGCAAAGTATTGTTCCTGGGTGTGTCTGTGAGGATGTTGCCCAAGGAAATTAACATTTGAGTCAGTGGACTGGGAGAGGCAGACCTACTCTCAGTCTGGGTGGGCACCATCTAATCAGCTGCTAGTGCAGGTAGGATAAAAGTAGGCAGAGGAACGTGGAAGGACTAGACTGGTTGAGTCTTCCAGCCTTCATCTTTCTCCCCTGCTGGATGCTTCCTGCCCTCAAACATCAGACTCTAAGTTTTTCAGCTTTTGAACTCTTGGACTTATACCAGTGGTTTCCAGGGGCACTCCTGCCTTCAGCCACAGACTGAAGGCAATACTGTTGGCTTCCTTACTTTTGAGGTTTTGGAACTCACTGGCTTCCTTGCTCCTCAGCTTGCAGACAACCTAGTGTGGGACTTCGCCTTGTGATCACATGAGTCAATGCTCCTTAATAAACTCCCTTTCATGTATACATCCTGTCCCTCTAGAGAACCCTAATACAATTGACATAATATTAAGGATCTTCCTCCTCTTTCAATTTTACATGCAATCGTATTTCTTTGCATTAAGAGGTTGTCCACTCTATTTGATGCTAGAAATTCCCCATGAATTGCAGAGACAGTTAGGGCCAAGTAGTGTTTCTTAGAACCTCCTAAGCCAGTTTGGGTTGATGGCTTGGGAGTTAGGAAGCTTTGACTCTCATTCCAATTCTGCCAATCAACATGCCCTGCGACCTTGACATGCCACTGCCTCTCTTGGGCCTCTATCCTAATCTAAAACCCTCATTTAGTAGATGAGAATATATAGTTTTTCTCAAAGTGTGGTATGCTTAGCACTGGAGGCATCATGAAGCATAAAAAGACACAAAGGAAAAGGATTTTATTAAAAAGGTTATCTTTTGTGTCTAATACTGGTTTTCAATTTCATGGTATATTAGTTTGCTAGGGCTGACATCACAAAGTATTGCAGATGGGGTGGCCTAAATAACAAATTAATTTTCTCATGATTCTGGAGGCTAGAAGTCTGAAATCAAGTTATTGGCAAACGTGATTCTTTGAGGTCCCTTCTCCTTGACTTGTAGATGGCCATCTTTAAGTTCATATGATATTCTCCCTTTATCAACATCTGTGTCCTAATCTCTTCTTATAAGGAAACCAGTCCTATTGGGTTAAGAACCATCCTAATAATCCCGTTTAACTTAATAACCTCTTTAAAGACCCTTCCTCCAAATATAGTCATATTCTGAAATACTGGGGGTTAGAACTTCAAAATTAGCTCAAGACATGGCATTTATATGTAGATAAAATTTGTTTAAAAATACGGCAAAAATGTAAGTCAATTTAAAGGAAGAAACTCTTAATATATTCATATAGTAAAATTATGTCAGTGGTACAAAAATGGCAATTTCTCTTATCTATTGTTGGGTAACAAGCTGTCTCAACATTTGGTGGCTTAAAACAGCCATTTTATTTTGCTCATGATTTTGTGGGACAGGAATTCAGGAAGGGCTCAGTGGGTAATTTCTCTTTGATTCACTTGGGGTCCACTGGGGCAACAGGATCCACTTCCAAGATGGCATCTTCACTCACATATCTGGAATCTTGGTGCTCCTTGTCCTTCTTCACGCTCCACTTGGTACCTTACTTTCCAGGCCCTCTCCCTCAAGTAGCCTGGGCTTTCCCACAGCATGGGGGCATCAGGGTTGTAGGATTTCTTACAAGGCACTGACCTGTAGAAAGTTTTCAGGCGCTCCAAATGAGGAGATTCAAGGGCTCTTACGACCAACCGTTGGCTGTCCCAGTACGTCACTTCTTCTACATTCTAGTGGTCAGAGTGGTCACTAAGGCCAGTCCAGGTTCGGGGAAGGGAAATTAGATTCCACGTCTCTATGGGAGGACTAGCCATGCTAAGCCACTGCACTGGTTTAGAACTGTCTGAAGTCCCCCCTAGAGATCATGTATTTGATTCTCCATCTCCATGCTCTGTGAATCTTGCATCATTTGAATTCAGCCTTAGGCACTGATGCCTTTAGTGCTGCCCCAATATTTAGGTAGCAAACTCGTAGTGGGAAGAGATTCAGGCTTAAGCTTCCAGCCTGGCTCTGAGGACAACTGTCTGGGGATCCCTGCCCTCTTCTCCATGGACGAGAATCTTCCCAGCTTTGGTCAAACAGTGGGGAGCTGGCACCGTCTCCCGCTAGACACCTCCCTCCTTTTCCTCTTGCCCTTACCGTGACTCCTGGAGTTATTCTCAGAAGTAAAAGCTTTCCATGCCTGCTCTTCTCTCCTGCAGCCAGGAGTGCAAATTTAGATATGGGAGCTGCTCAGGCAGAAAAATGGCCCTGGAATCAAGGAAGCAGAAACCTGCAGCTGCCACGAAAGGACTGCGGAGTTGAAGACCCGGAAGCTTGCATGTGCTGAGGCCCGGGGTGAGGGGGAATCCTCGAGGGGCTTTTAGAGACCTCTGGGAAGCCCTTTCCACCCACTTGCAGCCTGCTCCTGTGCCTGACAGTCTTCCATCAGGAGTGATGTCATAAAGAAATGGAATTCAGCAGGAAGGATGGTGGACTTGGGGACAAAAGATCTGGGTTTGCTCCCTGGCTCTGGCCTAACTCACCAGCATTATTGGAAGCACATTAGGCAGGTGCCTGTCAGAGTCCTGCATTCTAGGTGCTTTACAGGTGTCCACTTACTGAATCTTCACAATATACCTATGAGGCAGGGAGTGTCATCTCCATTTCACAGCTGAAGAATCTGAAGCTAAGTGTCACGTTTGTGTGTGGAGTGAGAGAGGGAGGCCAAGAGGGAGAC
>NW_012121709.1:2167404-2170855 GCF_000951035.1 Colobus angolensis palliatus
GAATCATTCAGGTGGGGAACTGAGGCCCCCAAAGGGGGGCTTTCTTCCACAATAGTATGATAACAATATTTTAAAATATTATTTTCCAGAACAATGTTTTTCTCCAGAGGAAAAATAAAGCATTTGGGTTTATAAACTTGGACAGTACAAATAAGAATAAAGAAGGTCAAAAATTACCTTTATTGATCTCGCCATTCAGGTACAACCATAGCACATCACTTCGATGTATGACAAGGACGTACAATGCAGTTTTTTTTTTGTTTTTTGTTTTTGAGATGGAGTCTCACTCTGTCAACCAGGCTGGAGTGCAGTAGTGCGATATTGGCTCACTGCAACCTCCACCTCCCAGGTTCAAGCAATTCTCCTGCCTTAGCCTCTGGAGTAGCTGGGACTACAGGTACACACCACCATGCCCCGATAATTTTTGTGTTTTAGTAGAAGTGGGGTTTCCCCAGGTTGGCCAGGCTGGTCTCGAACTCCTGACCTCAAATGATCCACCCACCTCAGCCTCCCAAAATGCTGGAATTATGGGCATGAGTCACTGTGCCTGGCCAAATGCAGATGTTTTAAATAAAAAGATGGCTCATATCTTAGGTAATTATTTCCCATTTGCTTTTTAATTAACCTTTGAACATTTCCTTTCCAAATCAATGTTCTGTGACATTGGTTTAAATGGCTTCTTTTATATATGTAATATATATATTCATTATATAAATCAATTTCATCAATCTTTTGTTTTTGGATATTTGTGTTCTTTTAAATTTATCTTACCAATGTTGAGATGAAATAAGTCAGTTCTTCCTTCCAAGCTTCCCTCTCCTTTCCCCCTGGGGACCAGTCTGCTTTCTATCTGAACTGTTTTCAGGTGAGACAACATTTTGCCACAAGGGGTGCTCCACACTCTTTAAGCAGAAGCAACTGTTTGCCCATGTTGAAAGGGATTTTGAGCAAGAGAAACTCTGGTTTGCATCCCAGCTCTGCCACTTGGTTTGCATCCCAGCGCTGCCACTTGCTCTCCCTGAGACCTCGGACAAGTGATTGGGCCTCTCTGCACCTCAGCTTTCCCTGGGGAGAGCCATCATTTACCCACCATCTCTCATTTTCATCATCTTGCAAGAAAAGTGCACAGCACAGTGCCTAGTGGGCACTCAGTAAGTGAAGGTTCTTCATCTTATCAGTTCTACTCCAGCTCCTTCCTGAAAAATGAAGTTTGCAATAACTCATGGGGTGGTGGGAGAATTAAATGAGATCACACATGTAACACACCTAGCCAATAGTTTTAGTTGATTGGATTTGTGACCTGGTCTCACTGTTGCCCAGGCTGGGGTGCAGTGGCAGGATCACAGCCCACTGCAGCTTCCACCTCCTGAACTCAAGCAATCCTCTCCCCTCAGCCTCTCAAAGTGGCTGGGACTACAAGTTGCACACCTGTAGTCCTACCATGCTCCACTAATGTTTTCTCTTGGTAAAGATGGGTTTTCTCCATCTTGCCCAGGCTGGAACTTTTAACTTTAAAATTACTACATAATATTTTTATTATACAGAAAGGGGTAAGAGATAAATTAGGCTAAACCTTTGACAGGAGGTCAGAAGGGACAGTGACTTCTCTTTGGGCCTGGAAGTTGACCCTTCCTTCCCAAACCCAACTTCTGCATGCTTCCCAATGTCATCAGCAAAGCAAGTCCTGAGTGGGGCTACCAGAGATGCCCAGCTCCAAGAGCAGCTATTCACATAGACTCCTAAGAATGCAATAGAAATGGCATCCCTCACAGGCACGCAGCAAAATGACCCAGCTCCTCATCCATTCTCTCGGAGACTAAGTACCAACCCCTGCAGCACAGAAATCCCTTTCAACAGTTCTAGCCCATATGGTCTTTTCTTGAAGAAATTCACCCAAGTGCCCCCCAATTTTACACACACTGCCCATCGGACACCAACTCTGCAAGGGGTAGCAATAGAGTGACACTTTCCCAGCCTCCCTGTCAATCATGGGGGCTGTCTTGGGAGACTTAGTTATCTACGGAGCAAGGATTTAAAACCGGGTCCAATCTGAATTCAGCACCAGAGCTCTTATCTACTATTCGAAGGACGAATTACTGACAAGAGTACATGCTTAATACTGGCTCTGTTCATATGTTTGAGAATATATGCAGAAAATAGTATATAACATAGATACGAGAATATGAGTAGATATACATATTTTTTATCATTTTTGCTTTTGACATAATTGTACATATTTATAGGGTACAGTGATATTGCAATAGTTATGCAATGTATAATGATCAAATCAGGGTAATTGATATACTTATCACCTTAAATATTGATCATTTCTTTGTGTTGGAAACATTCAAAATCTGCCATTCCTGCTATTTGAAAATATACAACAAATTGCTATTAATTACAGTCACTTACAGTCCTATAAAACACTAGAGCTTATTCCTCCTAGCTAGCTCTAACTTCATATCCATTAACCTACCTTGGGCTATCTCCACCTGCACCCCTGACCCTTCCCAGCCTCTAGTAACCACTCTTCTACTCTACTTCTATGAGATCAACTTTTAGTTCCCACATGACAACATGCAACATGCAGTATGTCTTTTCACACTTATGACCTTTTAGTTATAACCACTCTGAGAGGTACTGTTATGCCCATTTCACAGAAGAGCAAACTAAGGCCTGGAGATAACAGGTGACTTATTTCAGAGTCCATGCTCTTAGCTGTAAGCTCTGCTATGTAAGCGCTCAGCACACGGTGGCTGTTATCACAGGAGGCTCTGAAGGAACTCTAAATAGGCAGCCACGGGGGTCCTCCACTTGGATGCCTTTTAACTGATCTTCTGTCGGGTGGGGGCACGGAGCTGGGTTATCTCACCATGACCTTTCAACCTCTCGGAGAACCAGGGTCAGGGCGGGGGCAGCAGGCCTGCTGAGAGCTGGTGGGCTGAGCAGCGTGGGCTGTGTCAATGTGAGATGTCCCAGGAGGACCAAGGGGGTGATGCCCTGCAATCCACATGCCTGCCCAGGAGAACGGGAGGGAAGAGGCAAGCTGGGGGCTAGGGCTGAGGCTTGCTCCACCTTCGTGCTTCAACCAGCAGCTCCCAACATTTCAGTTTTAAAGTTTACCTTTACAACTTCAATATTACAAAGCTGTATCTTTAAGGAAAAGTAACACAGAGCTATACCATCCAATTATCCAGGACTAACCAGTCATCATCTTTTGATGTATTACTTCCCCCACTTTTCTCCATACTTATATAAACATGCACACATGTAAGATTTCCCCACTTTTGCCAAGTGAGATTGCCGGCCAGTCACAGTGGCTCATATCTATAATCTCAGCAATTTGAGAGGCTGAGGTGGATGACTTGAACCCAGGAGGTTGAGGCCGCAGTGAGCTACAATCACACCACTGCACTACAGCCTGGGTGACAGAAATCCTGTCTCAAAAAAA
>NW_012121709.1:2171468-2177512 GCF_000951035.1 Colobus angolensis palliatus
AAAAAAAAAAAAAAAAAAAAGATATGCTGCAGTCAACACCACTGTGTGCCTGTTGAGTACTTACTATTGTACTTACTATTGCTAGGCTAGAGTTCTGCAAGTGGGTCAAAGGCCATGCAATTTTGGAATTTTAGAGTTCACTAGATTGCTTTCCAAAAGAACTAGCAACTCACACTTCCTGATAGTTCATTGAGAAACTCACTTCTACATACCCTGAGTGTTGTGGGAGTGGGAGGAGGGCGGATCAATGAATTGAGTAGACGGAAGCCTTAAGTGTAAAGAGCTGGTAGTTTTCATGTAACATGCTGTCAGAAGAAAGACCTTCTGACTGGAATATTTCATCCTCCCTTTAAAACATTGCAAACAACCACTTCATTTCACAGAAGGGGAGACAGGATTTGTAAGGGGACCTCCATCTGGTCCTGGGACTAGGACGATAATGACCAGAGGGACAGCCGTCTGGGGATGGGGGAGGATACAGCACATGTTGTAATAGATTTATGGTCACAAGAGATGAAAACAATGAAACTTCCCAGGAAGTACTGGAGTGGCTCTGGTCTCACCCACAAAGACAGAAATGTCTGGGACTTTATGTTCTAGAGCAGCCTCCAACGCAGTGACTGACTGGTGGGGACAATAGAAGCCCAGGTCCCTTCCTGGGAGTCAAGTCCTATTGAGAGGCTACACTGTGCCCCACAGCATCCTGCAGGATCAGGCTCAGGCTGGGATTTGCCTGAAATCACACCCTTGCTGGAATTCTTCCCCTTTCCTATCCTGCTTCCCCTCTCCCTTCTCAGTTCTTCCTGGAGACAATCCGTTGATAATTCCCTGGCACACAACTCCTTGTCCAAGGTCTGCTTCTGGGAGAACTGGAGGGATAATGGCAGTGTCAGGAATGCAGTTGTTCAACAGAAAAGTCAAGGGAACCTCAAACTCCCCTCTACAGCTGCAGGGGAATCAGCTTCCCAAAGGGGGTTTCCACCGGGGAACAGGAACCTTAGATGTAAGGGGATGAGAACGAGGAGTATACAGGCTTTAAGAATCAGCCTGAAGAGATAGTTACCACCCACCCACTATTTACTAGCTCTATAATCATGCAAAATCTTACTCTCTACAACCTGCGATTTCCCGACTTAAAAATAGAATAGCAGCACCTGTGTCATGAAGAATTGAGAATGTACTTTGTACTTGTCTTTATGGTGTGTGCTTTGGCAGAAGATGTGGGATCAGATCATTTCATCATTCACTGTCCATGTGGCCAACTCCACAAGTAGGGACAATCCTCAGGACTGTCATGAAGATTACGCAGAGGATCAGGCTCACAGCCTTGCATAGAGTAGGAGCCCAGAGTAAGAGCCCTCATCTACGCTCAGAATCACAACTGTAGAAGTACACTAGATGCTGGGGCAGGAGAGAAATAGTTTAAAAAATTCAGCAAGAACATTTTCATTATGCAAATAATTACATAATTGAAATGCATAAAGGCCAAATAAAGCCAAAGTCTCTCTTGACACTCCCCCTAAGATTATCACCAGTTAATTCTCCAGTTTTTTTCAATGCATTTTAATATTTCAAATATATACACCTAGATGGCCTCAGAGGCATGATTTTTGAAAGAGGATCATTTTCCAAACATTTAGAATTACTGGTATTTTTAACGTAGTGCATCTCAGAATGGGGTGAACATTTTCAGCGTCAGCGTATCTGGCTTAGTTAGCATGCTCCTCTTGCGGAATACCTTTCAGCATTTACTTAATCACTTACTCCTTGATGGACACGTAGGCAGCTGCCAACTCTCCCTATTAGTCATCCTGCACATAAACATCTTTGTGCTTGTTTCGTACATGTGTAGTAGTGTTTCTATGTGATGCATCTGTCGACTTCCCAAAGAGACTGCTGGAGAAAACCCCACATTAAAGTTCAGACTCTCTGCAGTAAAGGAGAACCCCTGATAGTTTGAGGTATCTCACAATGGGGAACCGGGCAGGGTATTTGTGAGGTCTGAGGCCTGGGCCTTGACTAGGTTTGGGCAAGCCTTTTGACATGGCTCTGGCCCAGTAAGGAGGGGAATTGGGGGAATCTTGATGAACAAGTTGTTAGTCTTGTTAAGTCATCTAGCTTCATCTTCTAGGGGCAGGTAAATACCAAAGCCAAGGGAAAAATAATTGAGCTGCTTATTTCAAGATATAGCAGGGACAGACAGCGATATTAGTTTCAATTGTCAATGCCTACAAGTTTTCAGGTTAAAAGTTATGACTTTAGAATTGCCAGCATATAGCAATAAAAAGCAGATCAACGTTTATTTAATTTTTATTAAGATCCTTCACAGGAAGTACATTCTCATTGACTATACGTATGGCAGCCCAGTCCCACCGCATCTTCCCACCAGATGCCATGGATTAGAATTATTTTGGAGAAGAGTTGGCAGGAGACAGTGAAATATAAAACAATGTCAGTAATACAATAATTCCTTCCTGTCATTTTTAGATACTCTCATAAGATCCCCCTTGGTACAGTACAACTTCCCAGTTATACCCTAACCTATGTAAGGCTAATTATTCAAAAAGTTTTAGAAAATTTTAGATTTACAAAAGTATCCCAAAGACAAGAGTTTCCATATACCTCACACTTTTAATCGACCATCTTCCAAGACCACAGGACATTCATCAAAACTACGAAGCTAACCTCAGGACCTTACTGTGAATCCTGGACTTTATTCAGATTTCACAACTTTACTGCAGTGTCTTTCTCTGTTGTGAGATCTTCTCTAGGATTCTACATTGTGTTTGGTTCTCATGCATTAATATCTTAGTTTCTTCCAGTCTTCTCAGGTCAAAGCTTCCACCTCTGTTTCATGACTTTAACTTCTGAGTATCGGTCAGGTGTTCTGCAGGATGTCCACCTGTTGTTGGTCTGATGTTTTTCACATGAGGATCTTGGGGTGATGCTTCCCAGGAGGAAGACCTGAGGTGAAGCAACTTCATCTCCCAGCCTCCTGCCTCCCAGATGGTGTTGACCTTGATCACTCAACAAAGGTGGCAACTGCCAGATCTCTCCATTGTAGAGCTACTATTTTCCTCCTTTTCTTATTTTTAGGGAGTTTGGGAGGCAAGAAACGGGATATTAAGCTCCACCTCCTGAATGGGGTTGTATTGACTTATGTTATTTGGGTTTCTTCTGTAAGGAAGATTTGTTTCTTTCTCCCCTTAATTCCTTTTGTAAAAATAATTTCTCAACATCTAAATAGCTTTCTCCAAGATGGATGAAGACATGCTCCATGAGTTGGTACTTGCCTCAAAGTCTAGTTTTAAGTTAAACTGAAGTCACCTCAAATTCAAGCAAGATCCCAATATCAGCTTAGTTCCTTCTTGGAAGTCCTCCCCCCGGTCAGGCAGAGGGGGGAGTGGGTGGTATTTAAGATGTCGCCTTCTAAGCTGTGGCCAGATTGGCAGTATCAGCATCACCTGATAGGTTACAAATGCAGCAACTCAGGCCCCACTTGGACCTCCTGAGTCAGACTCTGCAGTTTAACAAGACTATGACTTGTGTGCATGTCCATAGTTTGACAAGTGCTGTCTTAGAAGCCTAGAGCCCCTGGGAACAGAGACAAGGCAGCAATCTGTTCCAAGCAGGGTCATCTCTTTGTTGCCAGGGCACCTGCCTTGGTTCTCCCCTCCTGCATTTGTCCAGGTGGAAGATGATTAGGAAGGGCAGAGGTGAGGCAGGAATAGCAGATGGCTCTGAGAGGAGCCTGGGGCTGGAGGGGTTGAGTGAGGTGGGCAAAGAAGGGGAGAGTGCTGGCATAGCTGATGGATGAGTGTGGTGCTTGAGATGGCCCTGGGGAGCTGGATGAGAGCAGGGCCAGAGTGACTGATGGGTTGGGGTAGAGAGGCTGCCAAACAGCTGTAAGGAGAAAAAGACTCTGGGTTTGGGAGTCTGCTATGGGTAGGAGCAAAACCCAAGAGCCATGAGAGAGAAAGTCCTCTTTCTGTGGCAGTGCTCACAAAGCAGAGTCTCACTCTATCACCCAGGCTGGAGTGCAGTGGCATGATCTCAGCTCACTGTAAGCTTCACCTCCCAGGTTCTAAGCAATTCTCCTTCCTCAGCCTCCCTAGTAGCTGGGATTATGGACACATGACACCACACCTGGCTAAATTTTTGTATTTTTATTAGAGACAAGGTTTCACCATATTAGCCAAGCTGGTCTCAAACTCTTGACCTCAGATGATCCACCTGCCTCAGCCTCCCAAAGTGCTGGGATTACAGGCATAAGCCACCGTGCCCAGCCCCAATTCTCTTTGGGAGGTATTCTTTTAGGTTGGTTCCAAGATGGCCGAATAGCAACAGCTCCAGTCTATAGCTGCCAGAGTGAGCAACACAGAAGACAGGTGATTTCTGTGTTTCCAACTGAGGTACTGGGTTCATCTCACTGGGGCTCATCAGACAGTGGGTGCAGCCTATGGAGTGTAAGCCAAAGCAGGGTGGGGCATCATCTCACCCAGGAAGCACAAGGGGTCAGGAAATTCCCTTTCCTAGCCTAGGGACACCATGACAGACTGTACCTGGAAAATTGGGATACTAACACCCTAATACTGCACTTTTCCAACAGTCTTAGCCAACATCACACCAGGAGATTATATCCCACGCCTGGCTCAGAGGGTCCCACACCCATGGAGCCTCACTCACTGCTAGCACAGCCGTCTGAGATTGAACTGCAAGGCAATAGCGAGACTGGGAGAGGGGTGTCTTCCATTGCTGAGGCCTGAGTAGGTAAACAAAGCAGCCAGGAAGCTCAAACTGTGGCTCAAACCACAGCTCAAGGAGGCCTGACTGCCTCTGTAGACTCCACCTCTAGGGGAAGGGCATAGCTGAATAAAAGGCAGCAGAAACTTCTGCAGACTTAAACATCCCTGTCTGACAGCTTTGAAGAGAGTAGTTCTCCCAATATGGAGTTTGAGATCTGAGAATGGACAGACTGCCTCCTCAAGTGGGTCCCTGACCCCCGAGTAGCCTAACTGGGAGACATCTCCCAGTAGGGGCCGACTGACACCTCATACAGCCAGGTGCCCCTCTGAGACAAAGCTTCCAGAGGAAGGATCAGGCAGCAACATTTGCTGTTCTGCAATATTTGCTGTTCTGCAGCCTCCGCTGGTGATACCCAGGCAAACAGGGTCTGGATTGGACCTCCAGCAAACTCCAACAGACCTGCAACTGAGGGTCCTGACTGTTAGAAGGAAAACTAACAAACAGAAAGGACATCCACACCAAAATCCTATCTGTACATCACCATCATCAAAGACTAAAGGTAGATAATACCACAAAGATGGGAAGAAACCAGAGCAGAAAAGCTGAAAATTCTAAAAATCAGAGCTCTTCTTCTCCTCCAAAGGAACACAGCTCCTCGCCAGCAACAGAACAAAGCTGGATGGAGAATGACTTTGATGAGTTGAGAGAAGAAGGCTTCAGATGAACTTCAGATGAAGTCAGATAACAAACTTCTCTGAGCAAAGGAGGATGTTTGAGCCTATCACAAACAAGCTAAAAACCTTGAAAAAAGATTAGACGAATAGCTAACTAGAATAAACAGCATCAAGAAGACCTTAAATGACCTGATGGAGCTGAAAACCATGGCAGGAGAACTACGTGACAAATGCACAAGCTTCAGTAGCCGATTCAATCAACTAGAAGAAAGGGTATCAGTGATTGAAGATTAAATGAATGAAATGAAGCGAGAAGAGAAGTTTAGAGAAAAAAGAGTAAAAAGAAACAAAGCCTCCAAGAAATATGGGACTATGTGGAAAGACCAAACTTACATCTGATTGGTGTACCAGAAAGTGATAGGGAGAATGGAACCAAGTTGGAAAACATTCTTCAGGATATTACCCAGAACTTCTCCAACCTAGCAAGGCAGGCCAACATTCAAATTCAGGAAATACAGAGAATGCCACAAAGATACTCCTTGAGAAGAGCAACTCAAAGACACATAATTGTCAGATTCACCAAAGTTGAAATGAAGGAAAAAATGTCAAGGGAAGCCAGAGAGA
>NW_012121709.1:2178737-2179514 GCF_000951035.1 Colobus angolensis palliatus
ATGAAGGCAGAAATAAAGATGTTCTTTGAAACCAATGAGAACAAAGATACAACATACCAGAATCTCTGGGACACAGTTAAAGCTGTGTAGAGGGAAATTTATAGCACTAAATGCCCACAAGAGAAAGCAGGAAAGATCTAAAATTGACAGCCTAACATCACAATTAAAAGAACTAGAGAAGCAAGAGCAAACACATTTCTTGCCTTCTGCTAGCTTTTGAATAACTAAGATCAGAGTAGAACTGAAGGAGACAGAGACAAAAAACCCTCCCCCCCTCCTCAAAAAAAAAAAAAAAATCAATGAATCCAGGACCTGGTTTTTGAAAAGATCAACAAAATTGATAGACCGCTAGCAAGACTAATAAAGAAGAAAAGAGAGAAGAATCAAATAGACACAATAAAAAATGATAGAGGGGATATCACCACCGACCCCACAGAAATACAAACTACCATCAGAGAATACTATAAACACCTCTACACAAATAAACTGGAAAACCTAGAAGAAATGGATAATTTCCTGGACACTTACACTCTCCCAAGACTATACCAGGAAGAAGTTGAATCCCTGAATAGACCAATAGTAGGCTCTGAAATTGAGGCAATAATCAATAGCCTACCATCCAAAAAAAGTCCAGGACCAGATGGATTCACAGCCGAATTCTACCAGAGGTACAAGAAGGAGTTGGTACCATTCCTTCTGAAACTATTCCAATCAATAGGAAAAGAGGGAATCCTCCCTAACTCATTTTATGAGGCCAGCATCATCCTGATACCAAAG
>NW_012121709.1:2181454-2221470 GCF_000951035.1 Colobus angolensis palliatus
AAACCATCATTCTCAGCAAACTATTTCAAGAACAGAAAACCAAATACTGCATGTTCTCACTCATAGGTGGAAATTGAACAATGAGATCACTTGGACACAGGAAGGGGAACATCACACACTGGGTCCTATTGTGGGGAGGGGAGGGAGGGATAGCATTAGGAAATATACCTAATGTAAATGATGAGTTAATGGGTACAGTACACCAACGTGGTACATGTACACATATGTAACAAACCTGTATGTTGTGCACATGTACCCTAGAACTTAAAGTATAATTAAACAAAAAAAGAAAATTTGGCACACACACACCATGGAATACTATGCAGCCATAAAAAAGGATGAGTTCGTGTCCTTTGTAGGGACACAGATGAAGCTGGAGAACATCATTCTGAGCAAACTGTCACATGAACAGAAAACCAAACACCACATGTTCTCATTCATAGGTGGGGATTGAATAATGAGAACACTTGGACACAGGGTGGGGAACATCACACACTGGGGCCTGTCGTGGGGTTGGGGTTTGGGGTTTGGGGTTAGGGGGAGGGATAGCATTAGGAGATATACGTAATGTAAATGATGAGTTAATGGGTGCAGCACACCAACATGGCACATGTATACACATGTAACAAACCTTCACGTTGTGTACATGTACCCTAGAACTTAAAGTATAATTAGAAATAAATAAAATTTTAAAAAGGTATTCTCTTATGGCATCAAGTACATTAACATGCTCATACAACCACCATCATCCAACTCCAAAACCGTTTTCATCTTGCAAAACTGAAATTCCATACCCATTAAACACTAACTCCCCATTCTCCCTCCTCCTTCATCCCTGGAAACCACCATTCTTTCTCTGAACTTGGCTACTCTAGGTATCTCATGAGTGGAATCAGTCTCCAGCCTTCCGTGATCTTTCCAGCTTCACAACTGCCTTCTGACATAGATGAAGCAGGAAATGTTACTCCTTTAGGGAGACGAGGGGAGGGAGGGTTATGGGGGAAGTTATTTGCCCTGGGTCTCACTCCTGGTGAGTATATAGCATACTCAATAGCTTCAGGAACCCCAGAGACCTTCCTGGGTCTGCTGCTGTATTAGGTCATTCTTACATTGCCGTAAAGACATCTGATACTGGGTAATCGATAAGAAAAGGGTTAAGTTGGCTCACAGCTCTGCAGGCTGTACAGGAAACATAATAGCCTCTGCTTCTATAGAGGCCTCAGGAAGCTTCCAATCATGGCAGAAGGCAAAGAGGGTAGTAGGCATCTTACATGGCAGGAGCAAGGGAAGGTGCTACATACTTTTAAACAACCAGACCTCAAGAACTTACCATCACAAGAACAGCACCAAGGGGAAATCCACCCCCATAACTGAATCACTTCCCATCAGGCTCCACCTCCAACATGGGATTACAATTGAACATGAGATTTGGGAGGGTCACAGATGCAAACCATATCAGCTGTGGAACATTCTGTCCCACCTAACCTCAACCTTCTTTTCCTCAGTAGTGTGTTAAAAAGTGGGCTTGGGCTGAAAATGAAAGGAATAGGATTGAAGGGTGCACATAAGTGGTGGAGGGGACCATCTCTGAGATTAAGATCCAGACAGGGGAATGAAAGATTAAAACTTTGAAATATCCCTAGCACCTGCCTTGGGACCTATAATAAAAAGATGCTTGGTCATTTGCATGAATAAACTGGACTATTCCTAATTTCAACTATTCATAAGAATGAGTTTGCTAAGGCAAGAAGGGGAATCTGTTACAGTAAGTTGTATAATAGAAATTTGGTGGCTGATATGGTTTGGATTTGTGTCTCCACCCAAATCTCTGTCGAACTGGAGGGACCTGGTGGGAGGTGACTGGATCATGGGGGTGAATTTCCTTCTTGCTATTCTCATGATAGTGAGTTCTCATGAGATGTGATGGTTTAAAGTGTGTGGCACTTCTCAATTCACACATTCTTTCTCCTGCTTTACCATAGTAAGACATGCTTGCTTCACCTTCTACCACGACAAAGTTTCCTGAGGCCTCCCAGTCATGCCTATTAAACCTGCAGAACTGTGAGTCAATTAAACCACTTTTCTTCATAAATTACCCAGTCTCAGGTAGTTCTTTTATAGCAGCATGAGAACAGACTAATACAGTGGCTTTAGTAAAGATACTCAGTGCAAGTTCAGAAGGCATTCTTGGCCCTGAGCATACAGGATTGTAAGTGTATGTACAAAATAGGTGTTCAGGTTAACTTTGTTATGCCTTGTGACTGTTTCATATTTACCTTTTTAAATAGAACCTCTGAAATTTACCTCAGAGGCAGTGTCACTTGGGGGATTTCATCCTGTGCTCTGATGAAGATACTGGACATTAATTGCCAGTCACATGCTTGTCTTTAAAGATGGGAATATTTGATTTCTTCCTACCCCTTTCCTTTAAAAGGCTTATTTTACTAACCAAAATGCTTTTCTACCAGACCAGAGATTGGTAATTTTTCTGTAAGGGTTAGATGTTAAATATTTTAGGCTTTGGGAGCCATATAATCCTTACTGTAAGGACTCATTTCTGCTATTTTATTATGAAAGCAGCCACAGACAATATGTAAATTGACAAGCATGGTTGGGTTCTAATAAAACTTTATAGAGGCTGGGTACAGTGGCTCATGTCTGCAATCCCAGCATTTTGGGAGGCTGAGGCAGGCTGATCACTTGAGCTCAGGAGTTCAAGACCAGCCTGGGCAACATGGTGAAACCCCACTTCCACAAAAAAAAAAATTAGCTGGTTGTGGTGGCACGTACCTGTGGGTCCCAGCTACTTTCAGGGGCTGAGGTGGGAGGATCGCTTGAGCCCAGGAGGTCAAGGCTGCAGTGAGCCAAGATTGCGCCCCTGCACTCCAGCCTGGGTGACAAACAGACTGTCTCAAAACAAAAACACAAAACCCCTGAAACCCAACTTTATAGAAACTGGTGGCAGGCCAGATCTGGCCCATGAGCTATAGTTGCTGACTCTTGCCGCAGATCATAAACTGTTTTATATTGGTCCGTGGATCCCCAAGGTTTAAAATCAAGCAGGGATTCCAATCTTTGGAATCATGAAACATATTCTACTTTTGTTTACTAGTTGCCTGGAAAACTGCTTGATATGAATGACTAAGATCTGCTGTTAGTCCCCAGATCTGTCCTTTACTTCTTTGGAGAAGCTGGGACTGAAGTAGAGACCTGATGCATTGGCCTGCCCTCCTTTTCTGACTTCCAGGGGAGCTCTGCTACTGGAAGACCCAGCAGGATGTCAGATGTAGGAGAGAGAGAGGTCAGTGTATTTAGCCCTAGCCTTCTCTTGCTGGCCAGGCCACTGGTTGGCCAGTAGCTGCTCCTCCACTGTCAGGCAGCCCTTTCCATATGGCTCTTTCCTCTGTGTTCAGGGAACTGCACCGTACTCCTTTCCCCTTTAGAAGCAGGGATGCAAACAGTTTGCCAGCCCCAGGACAGTTCTCTGCTTCCTTTTAGTGTCCCTGCTTACTCCCTTTCCGCACCTTTGAGAAGAGTTTAATGAAGGGATTTCATTTGAATATTCCATCTGTTTTCTGCTGGGATGCTGAATGCTAGGAATTAAACAGAAAACCCAGGCCACGCATTAAAGAGTTCATACACCTGACTCATAGGTGGGAATGAAAGAGCTGATGCATCTCAGACTCTAAGATTCTCTCCAGTGGTCCCTGTTTCCTGGTACTTGGGGCCCTTGTCAACCTTCTTTCTCCCCTCTTGAGTACAAGTAGGACCTGCGACTTGCTCCTAGCTGGGAGTGGCAAAAGGGATAAGATGTCACTTCTATGGTTCTAACAACTATCTTGCTAGCAAACTCCTCCCCTTGCCATCTTTGATGAAGCAAGTTGCCATGTTGAGGTGGCCCACATGGCAAAGAACTAAGGGCAGCCTTCAGCCAACAGCAAGAAGCTAAGGTCCTCAATCCCACAACCTGCAAAAAATCAACACTTGCCAGTGATCACAGGGGCTTGGAAGTGGGTCCTTCCGGGGAACTTCTGGCTGACACCTTGATTGCAAGCCTCATGAGACCCTGGTTCAAGAGGATTCAGCCGAGTGATATGCTGACCTGACTTGCAGAAACAGAAAATGAATGTGCTGTTTTAAACTGAGTTTGTGGCAATCCATTAAGAAGTAATAGGCAACTATATGGCACAGTAATTGCCTCTCTTTCACAGATGAGGAAAATAGGGTTTGGAGATATGGGCTAAGTTGCCCAAGAGACACAACTAGGAACATGCAGAGCATGAGCCGGGGGTAACAGGCCCTGGAGCTCACTGTCTCTCTCCTGTGTTTGCAGATTTCTACCAAGCAGATGCCCTCTTGGGTCTCACTGTCCTTGGTGAATGACTTGCCTCTGAGCTTCTTCCTGCTCTACCCAGTACCTTCTGGGAAACAGCAGGGGCCAGGGTTTATAAGACAGCGTTCAGCTGTCAGCACTGGCATTTGTCAAAGGAAGTGGCTGCTCTTGGGCCCTGCCACCCTTCCCAAAGTGGACACTGCTTTTGAAAAGTGCTAATGTACAAGCTTGTCAAGCCCAGCCTTGGGGGAAGGGTTCTGGTGCTGGGGGACCAATAAGAGGCGACTCTGTTGCAGGAGGCTGGGAATCTTTCCCTTGCTCACTTCTTTTTCCCAAGTACTCATGGGCTGGGAGCTGGGTGAGAGCTGGGTCAGGGAGAACAGAAACCACTTCTTCAGATCTTTCTATTCTTAAGACCCATAGCCAAATCAGTGAGGTTCTGGGTGGGAGAAGGGAGAGACCCCTCTCTCTCTAGTGGAGACCAGTGCTAAAGGAATGAAAGTGCACAGTTCATCTGCTAGATGATTACTTTATGTTACAGGGTAGGGGAAGAATGGGACTTCATTCCATCTACTAGAAGAATTAGAACCAGAATTTAAGAAGCATGCCCCTTTGAAAGCAAGCACATAAGCAGTCGGCTGCCTGGTTAAGTGTCAGGATGTTCCCAGGTCTTTTTTTATATTATTGTTCATTTCCATTTATTACAGAGATAGGCAATTCCAGATTAAAAACATACATAAGTAGCCTCTAATCAACAAATGGGCACTGGTTTTGTTGCCTAGAAACTGGAGGTACAATGGTGAACAAAACACCACGCCTGCTTGAGTGAATAAATGGCTACAGTGAAAAGACAGTCCTTGCATTATTTAACTTACATCCTGGTGAGGGGAAAAATAAAATGATTACTGCATAACAAATACCCCAAAACTTGGTAACTTGAGATAACAACGATTGCTCATTTCTCATATTGCAGTTTGGGTATTTAGGCAGGGCTCAGCTGTGTGGTTCTTCTACCTTATGTCACCTGGAGTTAATGCATGCTTACATTTAGCTGGTGATCCAGATGGAACACTACGGTGGCCTCTCACCCCCCAGGGTCTCTCTGCATGTGGTCTCTCATCATTGAGCGGTTCAGCCTGGACTTCCTTACAGCATAGCATCTGGGCTGAAGGGAAAGATGCAGCTGCAAACCTTAAGAGCTCAAGTCCCAAGACATCACTTCCACTATAATCTATTGGCTAAAGCAAATTCCAGGGCCAGTCCAGACTCAGGAGTAGGAGAAAATATTAATAGTGCCTCTTGCTATGAAGAGTGGCAAGTGCATACAGGAAGGAGAGGAATTGCTGGTAGCCATTTTTGGAAACTATTAACATATAATTGCTGACATGAATATTAAGCCTAGTAAAGGGAAAGCCTAGAAGGTGAGTGAGCAATGCTGTTCAGTTGAGGTAGAGGTATAGCTCTGAAGTTTTGGTAGAAATTGATATTTTGAAATGACATGTTATGATTATTCAAGTATTAAATAACATAAGTATCCCCATTTTACACATGAAGAAATGGAAAGGGAAGCAAATGATTTAAGATGACACAGCTAAGTTGGTAGTGGAGCTGGGGTTTGGAACCAGGACATGACTTCACAGGTCTCTTGTAATATTATCCCAGATGAAAATCTGACTCAGTTGAGGTCTTCCTTTCTTCACCAATTGACTGAAGTAGCTAAAGGGACAGACTTGTCACTATCTGTATGCGATCCCTGAACTTCTGATTTATAGGCAAGTTTTATTCTGATCAGATGACAGAATGAGTGAATATCCAGATTCAAAACATCCTTCAGGTCCTACAGAAGAGCTCCACAAGGGATAGATGAGTTAAGCCTCACATGTCCATCTCCATGGGTGAAAATTATCTGATGTCAGCCCTATTTGCAATAACAAGAAAATGATAGTTATAGTTTAAAAATAGCCACTATACCTTGAACACATTGTCAAGATGACATGAGACTCCTGGGTCAGAGACAAAAGATTTTTGTATTTTTTACTTAAAGCACAGCAAGTAGAATGAACATCATGAGTGTGAGGGTTCCCCCTTGCTGTCCAAGTTTTCCCATTCACCTGGGCACAGAGCAATCCAGGTGAATGCTACACATGTGGTAGGTTCACACCCCAGCTGAGACACCTTGAGCCTAGGGAACCCGACAAAGAACTGCAAGTAGACCTGTCTGACCTTTGCCGGAGAAGCAACATTGTCTTTATTACACAGGACAACAAATGAATCTTCCCTCTGCTCTGAGGCTGCAGAGGAGGGTGATGAGACACTATCTACCAAGGCAGTTGATTATATAAACATTCTTGAAGTGGTAGTCCAGAACCAAAGGTCAGTTCTTCTCCTCAGAAGACATACAGGAATGTAAGTCACCTATGGAGAATAGTCTTCGAACACTATGTCCCAGGCACTATTCTATGGACTTCAAGTGTTTAATCCTCACAGCAGTCCAATAAGTTAGGTACTGTTATCCCACTTTCTAGTTGAGCAAACTGACCTTGGGAGGGTCCCTTAACCTCTCATCTTCCTAGCTAGTAAGTGCCAGACCAGGTTGGTATCCTCTACATTTGGTTCTCACAGCAATGTTTTTCAGTACTGCATCACATGGTGGATAATGTAGCATCTGCTATTGATAGTCAACCTGCTAATTATGTCATCTCAAAATTTTACAACAACCTTTTGAGGTGGCCATTAGGCTCCTTTTACAGAAGTTTTGGGTTATTGAGCAACTTATACGAGGCCACAATAGCCAAGCTGGGATTTGAACCCAGGGCTGACTCAAGCCTTTTCTACCAAATGATGTTCTATTTTCCTTATCCCTGACAAATCTACTGTAATAGAACTAGCAGGTGATAGAGTATTATTTGTCTTTTCTATTAAATACAAAAATAAGGTGGTGATGTCACAAGGAAGTACAAATCCACTTGTGTAATATTGTGTCTCCAGCTAGACTGCTTATTTCCTGATAGCAAAATCACATCTTGCATCTTGGCCATGTACAGATTACTATCACTGAATCAGCAGCCACTAAAAGATATAGAACTTGGGGGCATCCCATTTGATTAAGGCAACTCATATACATGTATAGATTTCTGAATGCATGGAAAAAAGCAAGGAGGTTGACTCCAGTTTGGCTATTTCCATTATTTCCATTTTCTAAGGGTGTTCAGGAGGATATATCCTCTGTTCTTGAATTTATCCTCTCGGCTGGAGCCCGCCTAGGAAAGGCTCATGCATCCTTCTTACAAAAGAGGCACTAACACTTCTAATTAAGGTGGGGTGAGCTGTCACTGGTGGTTAAAGTTTCTACCAGTCTCTAACCTATTGAAGGAGAATATTTTGCTTTCTTTTCCTCCCAGATCTCGGGGATGGGCTGTGGAAATGGAGAACCTTAACCATTGCATAGAATGGACTTTGGGCAAGTTGCTGAGCTCTAAGTTAGATAGCTCAGAAGTGGCAGAGCCAGGATCCAACATCTGTTTTGCCATACATCAAATGGGGCAATAGAAGTAACTGACATTAACCTAGGGCTGAGATAAGGCATGTCTGCTGCTTGGTGGTTACAGTCACAGTTACAGGAAGTTTTAAAGGCACTATATCCAAGAGTTTGGCTTCCTCCTCCCAGGTCTCTTGGGGTGGCCCTGTCCTCCCTCTCGTTTCCTTGGCACAGCAGGGTCCATCCTCTATTCATCCATACACAGGAGCCAGGTTGCTGGAAAACATACCCCCAGCCCCAACAGCTTTCTCCAATCTTGGGGGAGGTGGGAAATGTACTCACCTAGAAGTGACGATAGTATTCTCCTGCAGGTTCCCATGAAAAGCAGCATCCCAGTGAAGTCAAAACCCTGGAACCATCTTCATCTGTGTTGCTGCTGAGAGAGCAGAAGTCTACCCCTGGAGATAGAATTCTTGTCTGCTGCTGGGACGGAGTGAAGTGCTAACATTCCACTAGAAAGTGGGTTCCTTCCAGGGAGGGACAGAATTTCATTCTTGCTGCTTATACACAGTAGGTGCTCACAAGGCACTTGTGAACAGCCAGCTCTGCAGAACAAGTCTCCATCATCTCGTTGCAGGCTGCTCACCTGCTGGGATTGACGTCCTGGGGCCTTCGTCTCTGGCCACCCTAGACTTTGGTTTTAGGAAGAAGGGAGCCTCAGGAGCTTCTTCCTGACGGCTGGCCCTGCAGTCTGTCACTGACGGGATGGCCAACCTCAGAGCCGGGTGACCTTTCAAAGACACCAGGATTTGTTTAATTTTCAGAATTCACCTCCCTTCATCCTTTTTATCAGAGGCAGCTAGGCCCCAGCTAGAAAGGCTGTTTGGCATTTTTCCCTGAATTTTGAAACAGATGGGCTGGGGCCTTCTCAAGTGGAGTCTTTTCTTTTCAACTGAGAGAACTAGAAAGACAGACAACGATAGAATGGGGTGGGGGTGGAGTAGAGTTACTAAGAGAACCAAACATACATTGAGTTATTTTAACACCTGACTCATTTTCATGAAAACGTTGTCTTTCATTACTGCACCTTCTGCCTCCAAGGTTTTCTACACACACAATTGCAGCTTTTGTTTACAAAGTCATTACCACATGCCAGGCACTTCACATGTCTCGCTTCATGTAACCATCACAGCAGCACCTTGAGGTCCTGTTATCTCCGTTTTACAGGTAAGTAAGGTTAGTCTTTGCCCAAAGCCATACGCTGTGTTGAGGGGCCAGAGTTTAAACACAGCTGTGTAGACTCAGTCTGTGCATGAAGCAATACTATGTGCAAGCCTCACCTGATCCTCACAATAACCCTGGAAAAGAAATGTATCCTCCCATCTGACAGAGTCGGAGTATTTAACTTCAGCTTTCAAGTCACCTAGCAAATGTTGAATGCAGGAGGAACAACAATTATAGCAGCGGACACTAAACAGTACCCGGAACATGGAGTAAAAATCCTTTAACATCTGGGAATCTATTTAATCCCATCAGTTCCGTGAAATAGGTACTGTTATCACCATTTTACAGGAGAAAAAAAGATAAGGCTCAGGGATGTGAAGTATGTCCAAGATCAAGTGCTGGTGAGTGGTGGAAACAGATTTAAGTGATGGCCATCTGACCCCACAGCCTACGTTCTTGACTGCTGTATTACCTCCCTTCCTATGCATACAGACCATGGTTGGCTGGACCAACAGAGGTCTTTCTCTAGTGGGGTCTTCTAGGGCTTAAACAATTCTGGATGTTCAACTGCAGATGCTATGGAACTACCTTTTGGTGCTTACCTTTCTTCCTTTTCCCTTCTGCCCTGACCAATCTAGATACCTGCTAAATTCCCCTAGAAACTGTAAGGATAATTTGAGGCTTGTACAAATGGTTTCAACTGGAAAACATCTTTGGAATAAGTGAATAACGGTAGCAGGCTGTCGCTACCTAAGCCAGGAAGAGAAGAGATTTTTCTCAAAGGGAAGTTTTAACAAGGTACTTGTGCTTGGGAATGATGGGCACAGACTCATCTGCTTTTCTGATGGAGAGGAATATGTCAAGAGAAGCCTGAGGTCTTGTCACATAGGCCCACTCATGAGGTGGGGGATGGTGTAAGGTCCTGTTCAGTGGAAAGATAGGAGAATGAAGTTCTCAGCAAGAAGCCGCCAAGGGACTTAACTTGGGAGGACAGATGAGCAAAAGTTTCTTCTTTTGGAGTCTGGTTACTTTAGCTCCGAGATGTCCAGACTTCTTATATATGACCTAGAGGGTCATATGAACTTAAAAACAGAAGAGTAAGACAGATTGATATATTTCATCTTAGCTGATTTTAGGTTTCCAACTTGACTTTATAATTGCTCCATTTGTTTTCTTCATTTCATACCATGATTATGCCATTTACCATCTTAGGTTGTGCCTTGTATACGTTTTATCTTATTCTTTTGTGATTTTTAGTTTCAGAGGCCTCATTGAATAAAATTGAAGGTGGGAAAAGGAAAAACACTTAGTGAGCATATACCATGTGCTAGGCACTATGCTAGGTGCTGGGGATACAACCCTGCAGAAGGCAGACCCCATTCATACCTTTTGCCTCTCCCATTTGCCTTGGGAAGGTTGTCAGTTACAGGTCAATTACCACGGTAAGCAGCTCTAGCAAGGGAGTATGGGTTTTCCAGGAGCACATATAGAAGGGTCTCAACCTAGTCGAGGGAGTTGTTTTACACTAATTCTGTTATTTTAACCTTCTCTAGTTTTATCCATCCCTTTAATTGGCTTTATTTTATCATTTGTTTGGAATATTGTCCATTTGGAATTTTATTCCTGCTTGATGAACTGGCAGGCAGGAAATGTGGATGTGAGGGTGGCTACCACAAGGATATTCCTCACTCTAATCGTGTGTTCCTTCCAGCAAACCTCAGCAACCCCCCCGCAACACATACACTCCCTTCAAAATGTGGCTGTGGATCCAAGTTAGAATAAAACTCCCTCAACATTTATAGCTTAACTGCTGGGACTAGGTTTTCCAAACATATCTTTTTTGGAGGAGGGGGTGACATCTTGGTGGTGGTGGGGGGTGCAATGTGTTGGTGGTGGCGGTTGGGGGGGCAACGTGGTGGTGGTGTGTTGAGGGCAGGGCAACGTGGTGGTGGGATGCTACATATTCCAAATGCCCTAATAAAAGCATCTGACTGAGTGCTTACCATGTGCCATGATCTGATCTTCACCATGACTCCAACAGTAAGGTGCTATTATTCCCATTTTCAGAAGGAAGAAACTGAGGCCCAGCAAAGTTGAGAAACCTATCCAAAAGACTAGCTATTAATGGAGTTGGCACTTGACTCATGCAGTCTAATTTTAAAGTACAAGCTATTATTTCCGGCCCCTGCATTACCTTCCCAGATTCCCCAAGCATGAGGCCAGCCTTGTAATGGTCTACAGTTGTAGAAGTCAAAAAGTCATAACACCATACTTTGAGAATTGAGTCAACTCCTATAGGAAGACTTATTCACCTGGGGGAGATGTCCTCGTGCTATACACTCTAGGGGATACAGTTGAGGAACTGAACATTGAAGGTAACAACTTACTGAGAACAAGGTGGAAAATAAGATCTGAATCTGCCCCCTCCCAGTGTGGCTTGGGTGAGCCTCAGCTTGTTTATCCATTAAATGAGGGGTCCTACCACCTCCCCCTCAAAGACACAGTTTGAGGATCAAATGAACAGAAAAAGGGAGGTACAGGGGTGTGACTGGATGTGGGAATTACTTTCAGGTAGACAACTGTTATCAGAGGTGTTGGTCAGCAGACATTCTCATGTACCGCTGGAGTGTCTAGCCTGCTTTGGAAATCAGGTTGACATCATTTGACAAAAATCAATGTAAAAACCTCTGTGTTGTGTGGCACAGTATTTCCACCCCAAGCCCCAGGAGATAAGTCCAAGGATGCCCATAGCAGCATTGCTCATGGTAGCCCTCAAACAGAAAACAAATTCCCAAAGTAGAAGAGATAAGTTGTGGTTTATTCATATAATACTGTAAAGACCTAATTAGAAGAATCAAACTAGATAGTGTGGTAGATTCTGGATAGTAGGGAAGGGCTATAAGGTAACCACACTTTAAAGGTTAGCCTAACAAGAGTATGGTGACCAAGATGGATAGGGAGTCCTTGGCCTCTGGCTTCATACCAGGGAGGTAATAGACCAGACCTTTTATATAGAATTAAGGTGTTAAGCATTGAGGGGTCATTCACAGAAAAAATCAATACCAGGGGCCTGACATTGACAATGTTCCCAATAAGCAGTAGCTGAGTCCATCATCTCTCCCTGGATACCACCAACCACATAGTTTTCACTCCAACCTGGGTAGCCCATATTAATTTGAATACGGTAAAAATAATAAAAGGAAGTGTTTATGGAACTGGAAAAAAGTTTTTAAGAAGTAGTTGGAGAGTACAATAAGACAAAACATGCTTGTATTTTAATGAATCTGGGAAAAGTAAATTGAAAACCTTCTGGAAAAGATTCATATTCTAGATGCCATTAAGAATGTTCGTGATTCACGAGAGGAGGTCAAAATATCAACATGGTCAGGGTTTGGAAGATGATTCAATCCCAAATGGATGACTTCAAGAGGTTCAAGATTTTAGTGGAGGAAGGAACTGCAGATGTAAAAAATAGCAAGAGAACTACAAGTGGAGCCTGAAGACGTGACTCAATTGCTACATCTCATGATAAAACTTTCACAAATGATAAATTGCTTGTTGTGGACAAGCACAGAAATTGCTTTCTTAAGATGGAACTTGCTTCTGGTGAAGATGCTATAAACATCATTGAAATGACAACAAAGGATTTAGATTATTACATAAAGTTAGTCGATAAAGCAGTGGCAAGGTTTGAGATGACTGACTCCAATTTTGTTTTTAAACTTTCTTAGGCTTTTAAAAAATATTTTTAAATTATGGTTGTACATATTTGGAAGCATTTGTGGTATTGAGACTACGTAACATGTAATGATCAAATCAAGGTTATTGGTATATCCACTACCTGAAACGTTTATCTTTTGTTCTGGGAACATTACAATGATCTTCTTCTAGTTATTTTGAAATATAAAATAAGTTATCGTTAACTATAAACAAAGAAATTGAATAAGGAGAAACTTAGACGTTGTACCAGCTCTGATGACAGAGACCTCCTACCCTTGGTCACTCTTAGTTCTGCTCCCTGGAGACATGTGGGAAGCTTGAAGGAGTTTCCAAAATGGCAGTCTTCATCTATGATGAGCTTTTACCTCCTCTCATCTCCCCTTGCTTTATCCTGAAATGGGAAGGCAATACAGTGTGATGGTAATAGTACTTCATCTGGAGTCAAGTGGCTCAAGTTTCACATATAACCTATGTTAGTTGTGTCATTTTGGGCAAGTTATTTAACCTTATAGTGCAGTTACTTCTGTCTCCCCTTATAGATGAGAAACCTTCAGAGAAGCTGTCATGGAGATTAAAGGTAGGGTATCTCTTTGGCACAATGCCTGGCATGCAGCAAGGGTAAGAGTTTTTACTACAATGGCTCAAGTTATGCTACACATTAGAATTACCTGAGCAGCTTTAAAAAGCCACCCTGATGCCCTGGTCACATCTCATACACAATCAGTGTCTGGGATTGGAAGCTAAGCATCAATACTTTAAAAAAAATCCTGGTGTGTAGGATTTGGAAGACACTGATCATAATTTTCCCAAAGCAGATTTTAGGTGCTTTGAGTTTTCCTTATTTGGGGCACTCAGCCACCTGCCTGCAGACTCCTGTTCCTTTAGTAGCTGTGGCTTCAAATATTTCCTGTGTAGGTGTGAAAGATGGACTCAGCTGCTCCGAGACTGAACTCAGCTGTTCAGTCTTCTTTGCTGCTTGGCAAATAATAAAAAAAAACTGCCAGCCTTTCCTGCTGCAGTCAATGATACCACCAAATGCTTAAACTTGGGAGGCTACCTTAACTTTTCCATCTACTATATTCAGTCAAGTTCCTTCTATAATCTTTCATTGCTGTCTGTCAAGGAGAGTGAGAGAAGCACCTGTACTCATCCAAAGCCACAGTGATCAACCATCATCCCCCATCTAGGCAACTTCATTAATCTACTTGCCTTCCTGGCCTTTGTTCCCAGATGCCAGTCAGCCACATGGGTCTTTTAAATGCACAGTTCCTCTGCCTTAGGTCCTCAAGGGCTTCCCATTGCCATCTGGATAAAGACCAAATTGCCAATCCTTTCCTATAAGACTATGGTGCCAGCTTCTCTAGACTCATTCTTATCCCTTGAATTTCCAGCCTCTAAAGGGAGTTGCTTTTAATTCCTTGAATGCTTCAGCCTCAGGACCTGGCTGTTCTGCCACTGTTATCCCTACACAGCCTTCTCTGATGGCTTTAGTTGTCACCCCATTGCTGCTGTCAAGTGCTTTCAGTGTTAACTCATTTATTACTATGAGGCTAAACTTTATTACCCTAATTTTATAGGTGAGGAAACTGGACAGACAGGTTGAGCTGCTTTTATTAAGCTAAGGGCACAGCACCAGGTAACTGGAGCTATAACTTGACCTTGAGGAGTCTGGTCCCAGAGCCTGAGGTCTCGGCACAACCTTGCGCTGATGGATATAGAATGTCACAAGTTTGTTGCCCCTAAGTCACAAATGATTTTACCCCTAGGTTCCTAGAGTATTGCATGCAGTAGACAATGGTTTACTGAATAATTTCCCAATGGGACAGAAAACCACCTCTCCCTGTTCCCACATTAGCTCAAATACCACCTCTTATTCCTACATTGGCTCAAAAACCACTTCTCCCCATTCCTATGTTGGCTCAGAAACACTGAGCAGAGGTGGCCTAAGCTCTCGGTCAGGGGTCCCCAACCACTGGGCCACAGCCCAATACCAGTCGGTGGCCTGTTAGGAGCTGGGCCACACAGCAGGAGGTGAGTGGGCAAGCAAAGCTTCATCTGTATTTATAGCTGCTCCCCTTGGCTGGCGTTACTGCCTGAGCTCCACACCTCCTGTCAGATCAGCAGTGGCATTAGATTCTCATAGAAGTGCAAACCCTATTGTGAACTGCCCACCTGAGGGATCCAGAGTGCATGCTCCTTATGAGAATCTAATACCTGATGATCTGTCACTGTCTCCCATCACCCACAGATGGGACCGTCTAGTTGACGGGAAACAAGCTCAGGGCTCCCACTGATTCCACATTATGGTGGTTTGTATAATTATTTCATTATATATTACAATATAATAACAGAAATGAAGAGTACCATAAGTGTAATGCACTTGAATCATCCCAAAACCGTCACCTCCAGAGTCTGGAAAATGTGTCTTCTACAACACTGGTCCCTGGTACCAAAAATGTTGGTGACTGCTGCTCTAGGTGACACTGGCGTGTGCCAGTAGAAACACACCCACACATGTGCCCACACATGTCCATACAGCATCCCCTCACTGAGGCCAGGTCTCACCTGTTTGGAAGGAACCATCCTGCCCTCCCTTCACTCCCTTCCCAGCCGCCTGCTCGGGGTCTCTGAGCAGAACAACCCCACCAATTCATCAGGGGACGTCAGCCTCTCAGAGCTGTTTGGGGGCATAAATCAAATGGCAAGGAGAAAAGGTTTTTTAAAAAAAAGGTAGTGGAGAGAGAAAAATCAGGAAAGGGGGTGGGGAGAAAAAGCAATGGCAGGAGAGAGGGGGGAAATGAGATCAAAGGCAAAAATTCAGAGATAACGGCATTATTTATTTTTCCTGCTCGCAGTCGCTGGGCCTTTGAGGCCTCCACACTGATGTATTTGGACATCTTGGGGATGTCTGTTACCAGAGACCACCCTAGCCCCTCTGCACGGGCCCAGCCCCCCTAAAGGCACGCCAGCTCCATCAGCAGCGGCTGCTCCTGGAGTCTTTTGAAGTGGGCCCTGGTGGTGTTTATTCGCCTTCGTGTAAGAAACGTGTGCACAGTGTTGGCGGCTGCAGCCGCAGCTGCCCTGGGTGGAGGTGGGAGAGAAGGGGTCCCCCCTCATCACTCATGAGCCTGTTTATTTGGGAACCAGAACAGCCCTTTCTCCAGTTATTATTCAGCGTCCTCTACAGGCTACACCCGCCATCCCCCATTCCAGAAGGTGGGTCAGGAATAACAAACGTGCCGCCACCTTTGCCAGAGGCTCCCATCTTGCCTGGCCCCGTGATATACTTGACTTTCAGAGAAGAGATGGAGATGAAGGGCCCACGAGGATGTTCAGCTGGTTGTCCCAAGAGGACTCAGAACAAGATGGTTAGAGGCATGGATCCAGCAGCCAGAAATGCCAGGGCTCAATAGTTCTGTCCCTAGTTACTATGACTCATGGGCAAGTGAACTTACTGAATCCTCGAATCAACTGGTCTTTCCCAGATAGGGGAAACAGAGGCCAAAAGTAGTCAATATATGCAAATAGCTGAGTATGCAACACAGCAAATCCAAATGTCAGTGATTCAAAACTTGGCAAATTGCTGAAGATTAACATGATTCATCTTCAAGTATCACATCCTCTAAGATTTTTATTTTTTATTTTTTTTGAGACGGAGTCTCCATCTGTCACCCAGGCTGGAGTGCAGTGGCACGATCTTGGCTCACTGCAAGCTCCGCCTCCTGGGTTCACCCCATTCTCTTGCCTCAGCCTCCTGCCACCACGCCCGGCTTTTTTTTTTTTGTATTTTTTAGTAGAGCAAGGTTTCACCATGTTAGCCAGGATGGTCTTGATCTCCTGACCTCATGATCCACCCACCTCAGCCTCCTAAATCCATCCTCTAACTTTTTACTCATCTGATTGAAAGCTTAAAACATTCTCTGTTCTAAAAATCTAGCTAAGTTTTGTGCTTAAGATTAAATGGATAGTATTAAGGTTAATGAATAGTGTTGGTACAGAATGCAAGATTGTCAAGTTCAAAAGGCAACACTGTTTTGCCTCAAGTCACCTTCAAATCAGTTAGACATAATATTAAACTGGGTGTATGAGCAAAACTCAAGTCAGATGGCGGAGGCTGACAGTTGAGGCTAGCACTTGCTGTGTGACCTGTGAAGCACAGAGACCAGCTCTTATTTTCTTCTCAGATAGTTCCTTCCTTTGTGAGGTGTTTGCAAGGGTTCTATGAGATTTCAACACTTGTATAAACACGATGGGCCAAGCACTGTTCTCGGTGCCTGCTGAAACATTTGCTGGAGTATCAGAACAGTCCTATAAACTAGATGCTATTATTTCCATTTGACAGATGAAAAAACTCAGGCTCACAGAAGCAAATATTTGAGCATAATATTTCTAGGGGTACACAATAGATCAGAGGTTGACTGCTTTAAGTTTTATCTCATGTTCATAAGCCTTTCCAGATCAAAATTGCGACATGGCCTGCTATGTGCTATAATCCCCGGGACAGGGTACTTTGGAATGCAAACAAGCAGGTGTAAGAAATGACTCTCCAGGAAGGTATATAGGAGAAAAACAGGAACATGCTGTCAGGCAGAGACATCTCCTGAGTCTCAGTGAGGCGGTAGCCCAGCCCACCCACTTGTTTCTCCTGCAGAGTCAGGAACCAGTCCTGCAGGAGGGATCGTGGACCAGCCAGATCCTGGTGGTTGGACCCTGGGCACCACCGGGAGTCAGGAGCGAGTGGGCTTTCCTGGCATGCAGAGCCGAGGACAGGCTGCTCCTGGGGGACAAAGGGAGGGCCATGCTAACTTCTGGTTTGAGGCAACAGAAGTAGTCATCCAGCAGACCAGAGATGCTGCAGGCTCCCCTGGGGTTAGGGTAAGGAGTCTCCCAGAGTCAGCAGCAGGGTTGCTGGAATTTGTAGTTTGAGCAAGTACAGCTGGAGCCTACTTCACTCCATCCTGAGTGCTCCTCAGTCTCTTGGTGGCTGCCAGGTCTCTGCAGGTATCTGAAGGCTTTAGGGTCATACCAGACACTAGACAGAAGTGCAGTGGCAACGGTGGTGGCTGCTTCTGAGCAGCTGCCCAGATGCCTGCACTTTAAAGTTCTCAAACATGCTGAGCTCAGAGCCAGCAAGCACTGAAGTTGGTGTTCTTGTCTTTAAACAGAAGTGTTTCAAGTGTCCGATTTAAGAGGAAAAACCCAGCACTAAACTTGTAGTCTTGGAATATACTTTTACTTTGGAATAATTTTAAGTGTACAGAAAAGTCACCCAGTACAGAGAGTCCTGTATATCCTTCACCCAGCTTCCCCTAATATCAACGTTTTACATTACCATGGGACATTTGTCAAAATTAAAGTGAATATTGGTATATTGCTACTGACTCCAGACTTCATTTGGATTTCAGCAGTGTTTAACTCTTGCCTTTTTTGTTCCAGGATTCATCAACCCGAGGTACCACAGTGCATCTAGAAGAGTATTAATTTTTAACATAATACAGGGAATATACTTCCTAAAGCCAAGTCTCTCTCTCACACACACACACACACACACACACACACAAAAGGTCCTCTTTGACTCCTGGCCTCCTGCCCTAGTGCCATTAAGTTCCATCTCTAGCCTTCTCAACTACAGAAGGGACAATTTTAAGTTAAATCAAAATTAACATTCAGTTTTTCAGTCACACTGGCTATACTAAGTGCTCAGTAGTATACATTGCTAGTGGCTATGGCACTGGGCAGGACAGATAAAGAACACTTCTATACATATAGAATAGAAGTGTTCTAGACTTTCTCCTATGTGTCTTCCTGCAAGTGTATACTTAAATACATACTTTTTAAAACATGGTTTTTATGCAGTATGGACTACTGCATAAAAAATAGGAATTTTACCTAATGTGTCTGAGATCATCCCACACTGGTTTCTATTGATCTCCCTCATTCATTTCAGCTGCTGCAGAGTGTGGGTGTCTCATTATATAAGTCATGCACTCTTGATGAGCACTTAGGTTATTTCCAGTTTCTTCCTAACAAAGGCTGCAGGGAACATCTTTGTTCGTTCTGGGAGCCCTACATTGATTTGATTCAGGGTAGAGGGGCTTAGGTCAGGAATAAAAATACTCCCTCTAAAAGCTCTTTTTGTATCACAAGACCTGTGTTCAGGCTGATGACCAGAATGGGAGAGAAATCAGCAAAGCTGCCACATGGGCAGGAGGCCAGGGGCCACCTAGGCATGTTTTGGGCCACTTTGGAGAGAAGTGGTCTAGAGATGCCATTTGGGCACCCACAGTACAACATGATAATCGGACTGGAAAGTCGCAGCTAACCAGTCCAAGGGGCCAAACTGTATGGTTTGATTGGCAAATACTAACTGCATAATAGAAATATCAGTAGTCAGATCTAAAGCAGTTATCTGGCAGCTTTGTACAAACCCTAGGTAATACCATTTAATCCTTAACTCTACTGGGTAGAGTTATATTATCACCATTTTACAGATGGAGACTGGTGAAAGGTTAGGGATCTTCTTCATTCTGTTTCCTCAAAATATTCTAGATGTAAGTGGCAGAGCTGGGTATGAACTTGACAGAGCCCATGATCCTAACATGCCACCAGTCACATCCTTGTGTATGGGACAGCATGCTAAGATGGTGTAGAGAATTTCCACATACCCTTCACCCAGCCTCCCCTGGTGCCCCACGGTAACATAAGATGTGGATGTTTGTTCAAAGAAATTAACCTTTGTGAATTACTATAAACTATATGCTAGACTTTGGATTTCAATGTTTCCACCCATGTTGTGTCCTCCTCATCTTCCCACGACAGAAGGAAGATTCATTTCTGCAACTATTGCCTCCTTTTTGTTGGGGATGGGGCAGGCACTGAGGGAGCTGTGTTCTCCAACCCAGGCCTGTCTAAAATCAGACCGTGCACCATCCTTGCTGAGTGATCTTGGGCAGGTTGTACTTGAAGATTTATGTTCTCATTTGAATGTGATTAAGTGCTCAGAGCTGTAGAAACCAGGTAAGTCTTGGTAGAGTGAGATTTGAACTGGTCCTTAAGGAATGGGTAGAATTTGGTGGTGGGGTGGAAGAGAAGTCACCACTGGCTCTGAACACAGATGTCATCTTATGTGCCAATGTTTCAGCCCTCCTTTCGAGGTAGCAGTTTCAGGCACAGAGAAACCCAGTATCTAATCACTGACAAATCGCAGTCCCAGAGGCTTTGGATACCCCAATCTTGAGTATTTCTGATCGAATTCAGCCAACAATTCAGCCATGTGACATTAGTGTGGGGTCTGCAACCCCTGCTGAGGCAGATTTGCTGTTGGTTGTACAGCATGTGTTGGGGGGGCCCCCTTCAAGTGCAACATACTGTGAGACAGATCTTCTGACAGCCATAGGCCATGGGCCCACCTACAAGACTTCTATCCCAAGCATCCTAAGTGTTTTGTCATAGTGGGAGAGCACTGTGCCCGTGGCTTCAATTCTACTCCTTGTTTATCACAGGGGGCCTCCAACAGCAGGTTCTTGAAGAAACATCACTTCCATCATGTTCCCTTGAACATTAAGTATTTAGAGACCTAGGCTCCACTTCCAAAGTCACAGTTCCTGGGGATTGGGCACAGGCTTCATTATATATGTTTATATATGTATGTTTATATATGTTTATATTTATTTATATTTATATATTTATATTTATATATTTATTTATATATTTATATATATTTATATATTTATATGAGTGATTGGATCAAAGTCAGATTAAAGAGTTACAATCCTGAATGTTTTCCAAGATTGCTTTACAGGCATCACTTCAAGGAGTCATTTGTGAAGAAGGTACCACTTACGATACCTTGGGTGTGATGTACAAAATCTGGCCTCTGCTCACATTGTCATTCGGTACCATCCAAGTCAAGTCCCTCAGCTTTTCTCCCACTGAATGAGTCCATAAGGGAGGCAATGCAAGCCACTTCCCTTACTGTATTGGTGGAAAACTGCATCCAAGTTATTGGAGAAACAGTGAGGATTAAGCAATAGTTTAATAAATGTAATACATGAAAGATACTTTGCCAGAGCTCCCTACCCAAATTAAGCTTCTTTCAAGTGTGTGGTATAAGTAGAGAAATGTATACAACCACTTTGTCTTGTGTTCAGAATGCACTTTTACCCTGAACAAAAGCTTTACCAGGGCTCCATGCACATTTTCCCAGCAAAGACCCTTTGCGTAGTAATAGCTCCATTGAGAAACTATGTACATTTTCTGAATTTTACTGGTTTATAAAAAGTTATATTTGGTTATTAAGTCAGGGTACCCAATAATCTTCATCTCACATTAAAGGGGTCCACCTGCAAAGCAATACAACTTAAAAAATAGTTAAGTCTCCTATTCATCCTTACTCCCTGAATTCTGCTACCCAGAATTCACTATTGCCATTTTATGTGTGTATCTTTGCAGACTAGTGGTTCTTAGAGTGATTTTTGCCCCAGGGACAGCTAACTATGCTTAGAGACATTTTTGGTTGTCATACCTGGATGGTCTGACTGGTATGAGTGTAAAGAAACCAGGGATCCTGCTAAACATCCTGTAATACATAGGACAGTCCCCAAAGAATTATCCAGACCTAAATATCATTAGTGTTGAGGTTGAGAAACCCCATTCTACATATAGTCTGTGCATGTACAGATATACCATTTGTGCAAATGTCCCCAGTTGTGCAAATCAATACAATTCCATGCTTGTTGTAGTAACTGTTCTGAATCTTGTTCTTCTGTACTTAGTATTAGGTACTTAGTATTGTACTTAGACATCTGTATTCTGTTGTATGCATGTACCATAGAGCATTTGGGGAAAAATGGGAAACCTAATGCTGGTTACTATAAATGCCTCAGTAGCTGCATCTTTGCACATTTACCCAATGACCTCAAGTCTTGTGCAATTGCAGATGTGTGTTTTGTATCTAAATGAAATGACTCTTGGGCACCAATAACATTGTCAGCTTGGGTTTGCATAGCTGCACTATCCTGGTTGTGTTAGTGCCTGCATGTGTACACACAGTCCTGTGAATCATTTAGCCACTGGGGCCTTGCAGGGATCTTCTCTTAAAACCAGACCCACAGAGAGCTCAGGCTCTTGTAGACAGTTGCTCTCCAGGTCGTAAGCCTGGAAGCACACATGAGTCATGGCTTTGAAATCCACCTCAGATGCCAGCTGAAAACAGAGGCTTTGCATAATCAAATTGACAAATGAAGCTGGGCTTGCCCTGCTAGGGACAGACTCATTCATATCCTGGTTTAAAAGAAATATTGCATTTTTAAAGAGGAAAGAAACATATTTAAGAGATAAAGGGAGGGGGAAAAAAAGAAAAGTTTTCTGGTCATTAATTATAATAAAACAGAGGGGGAAAAATTCACTTTAAAGGCATGCTAAAGCCCTGTAATCTTCAAAGAAACAGACGGCTCAGCTGCCTTGGAGGAGAAACTTCACCGGGAGACCATTTCCAGTCGATTGCAAAGAGCCCAGGTGAAGGGCTGCAGTTGTAGGTGGAACATGCCAGGTTAGGAACAAGTTATTTTCCTACCTAGCTAAGATCAGCTTACTCTTTAGGTACTGCTCAAACTAGGTACAGTGGGAAAGGTGCTGTTTTCCAAGCCTAACCAAAGACCCTAATGCCAAAACGTCCACGCTTGCTTTTTTGTGGGGGAGTCTCAAACTTTGCTGCCTGTTGGGACTCTGGATGATAAGGTCACAGTTCCATTTAACTCCATCAGATCATTGCCACATGAGAATGTGAGCTCATGGTTGCCAGACTTTCTCATTGGTCACAAGCAACCCCAACACTGGGTTTTATGTCCAATATCCCTGATTGCACACATCAAATAGCATGCTTGCAACTGAAGTGGGCTCTGCTGCAGCCAGTTTGCCAATTGTTGGAGGTATTGAAAGCCTTAGACTATCTTGAAAGGTGACAATTAACACCACTGTATTGATGGTGGAACATGGCTTTGTTTATTCAATGAACTCCTGGCATGACAACCCACAGTGTCATAACTCCTTTTTTGGGGTATGGGTTTGGACAAGGGAAATACTTTGCTTTCCTTGATAGAAGCTCCACTGGAAAGCCAATTCCTGGACAACCTAACTCCCATTTCCAAGAACACTTCTCAGGGCATAAGACAACTGAAGTACTTTTGGGAACAAAACCTGCAGAGGGAGGCTTTGCAAGCTTTCCAAAGTTAAAGACAATATTTTCTGCTCATCCTCCCCTCACCCCAATTAAGAAACCCTGGGTCACCCTGGAGGAGCAGGAGAACTCCTGCGTTGGAACCCTCCCTCCTTCACATTCATTTAGCTGCTGCTTGCTCTGCCAAGCAGGACCTACTCCCAACACATGCATTTCAAGCTGCAGGTTGCAACCACGTGTTAGAGGCCTTAAAATTTAGTGGCTTGAGAAAGGGTTTAAACAGTGAAAGCGAACAGAAAAATCAGTTTCCTGGCAAGGCAGATTAGTAAAGCGAGGTTGCCTTCAAATACTTTTGTTTCAGTTACATATACACATGTGGACACACTCGGTTGGGGGCAGTAGTGTCCTTAAGCTAACCCCTACTGTAAAAGTTGTTTTGCACATCTCTTCCTGATTCTACATTGTGATTTAACTAGTGGTTTGAAATAGTCAGGTGTATTTGTGTTACAGAAATCAGAATACAAAGTCTTCCCCCGCACCGCCCCTGAAGAGCTCGTTTCTATGCAATTAGTGGTATATGGGTAAATGTTAACGTGTCAAACTTCAGCTCATGAGAATCATGTAGGTCAAGTTCCCTGGGACCTGTACGCAGGTGGCTTAGCAGGAGAACACTAACGAACAGTACCTGTTGGGTACTGGGGAAGGGAGATTTGGTTTCCTACGGGAGAAACTGTAGTTCAAGCTGCAAGGTAACTCAGCTGACCCCACGGAGAGCTTTGAAACAGGGATTCCCTTTCAGAGCTATCTCAAGTTGGAGTGAAGAGAGATGGGCTTTATACCCTTCATGGTCATAGAATGTAGGTTGCCCCCAGGAAGGGAGCATGCTAGCAGAGGCTGTCTTCAGCAGAGGGTACTTCCTGAAGAGCATCTGATGTGTGAGCCACCAGCAGCTCAAACTCACAGCACCCAGAGGAATTACATCTCAGTTTTGAAAGATGAGACCTGGGTAGCACACCATGGGGTACCCTATTTTAGAATCTAGCTGCAGGAAAGGGTGGAAAAAGCATGCCATCACATGTGAATGAACCTAAGGTGACCTGCTAGATAACAGACCAAACGGCCCAGCTGTCCTAGCCAAGACCATCTCAGATCCATTTACAGCCAGTTGATTCCCAAAGATGTGACAAAGACCAGCAAGGGTTAGCAGAACTCTCTCTCCAGCTGACCAGAGGAGCACTAATGAGCCCAGCTGAGACAAGAGCCACTGTGCTGACTCTAGGACTCAGTATCAATAATACATGCTCATCCTTTTAAGCCACTGTTTATTATTATATGTTAAGCTCTGGGGTACATGTGCAGAACATGCAGGTTACACAGGTATACACATGCCATGGTGGTTTGTTGCACCCATCAACCCATCATCTACATTAGGTATTTCTCCTAATGTTATCCCTCCCTTAGCCCCCCACCCCGAGACAGGCCCTGGTATGTGATGTTCCCCTCCCTGTGTCCATGTGTCCTCATTGTTCAACTCCCACTTATGAGAACATGTGGTGTTTTCCTGTTCTTGTGTTTGCTGAGAATGATGGTTTCCAGCTTCATCCATGTCCCTGCAAAGGACATGAACTCATCTTTTTATGGCTGCATAGCATTCCATGGTATATATGTGCCATTTTCTTTATCCAGTCTATCATTGATGGGCCTTGGAACCATCCAAGCCTTTGCAATTGTGAACAGAAGCCACTGTTCATTCATTTGGAAAACTGGTAAGAACCCTTGATATTTAAGTGTGTAATATTGTTAGCTATAGGAACAATGTCGTATAGCAGATCTAGAATGTATTTTGCACAAGCTTTATGCCAGTTAAACAGTATCTCCCTCCCCCACTTTCCTTGATGCTAAGCCCCCAGTAACCACCATTCTATTGTTTCTTTGAATTTGACATAAGATGAATCATGCAGGATTGTCCTTCTATGATTGGCTTATCTTATTAGCATAATGTCCTCCAGGTTCATCCACGTTGTTGAATATGGCAGAACTTCCTCACTAACCCAGGAAATGCAAATCAAAACCATAATGAAGACTCATTTCACCAATTTGGATGGCTATTAAAAAGAATGCTGGCAGGAGAATTTGGAACCCTTGGGAATGTACATTTATTTCACCACGGGAAACATTATGGAGTTTCCTCAAAAAAACTAGACCTATTCTAGCAGTCTCACTTCTGGGTATATACAGGAAGTTAGGATCTTGAGTTATCTGCATTCCTGTGTTCATTAGAGCATTATTCACCATAGCCAAGATGTAGAAACAACCTAAATGTCCAATGATGAATAAATGGATAGAGGAAGTATGGTATCTACTTGGATAGAATGTTCAGCCTTAAATGAAGTTAAGCCATCAAGTTTTGGAGTAAGTTTTACACAGTAAATAGCTAGTTTACATACATAGTTTTAATAGCTAGCTGATACAATGTCCGAGGCAATTTTCCTGGGTAGAGCCACACAGAAATGAAAGCATGAAAGGATGTGTTAAGTTGAACCGCTAACTTGTTTTTGAGACCTTTAAGATAAAAAGAATAAACTTCATTCCAAAGGCAATAGTGAGCTATAGAAGGTTATTGAGCAAAAGCATCCCCCCAAGTACTGTCTTTCTGGAATTGGACTTTTAGATTTGGGAATACATCTACAGGTTTGTTACATGGATATATTGTGTAATGGTGAGGCTTGGGCTTCTAACAGATCCATCACCCAAATAGTGAACATTGTATCCAGTAACTCTCATTCCCTCCCACTCTCCTCCTTAGTTTGAGTCCCCAGTGTATCATTTCTATCTTTAAATTCATGTTTACCCATGGCTTAGCTCCCATTTATAAGTGACAGTTTGGTGTTTGAGCCCATTTGAGTTGTTTCACTGAGGATAATGGCCTCCAGCTCCACCCATGTTGCTATAAAGCACATGATTTCATTTTTATGACTGAATAGTATTGCATGGTGCACATGTACTGTGTTTTCCTTATCCAATCAACTGGTGATTAACACTTATGTTGGTTCCATGACTTTGCTGGGATCAGACTGGTCTAAGACTTTTGGCTACTAGAAACTGATCTTCTCAAATCAGCTCATGAGGGTTACCTTAAGCAGTGGTTTTAGAGGTGTAGATCTCAAAGTCTATGGATAGGAAATAAGAGGTCTGGGGGGCCTGTGAGGAGCCAGAAGGCTGTCAGTGACAGAGGCTACTTTCCATCTCCCTGTTCCAACATGATCTCTTTTCTACATCCCTGTAGCTCTGCTTCAATTCTGTTTGACAGAAGACGCTAGTCTTCAAGTATTTGGATACCTACTGTGTGCAAGGTCAGGACTGCTCTGCTGGTCATTTCTCTGCTTGCATTTACATCAATTCCTCATCCTTCCTTGCTGTGCATATAAAGAGCCCTGTAGGCCATGTGTCCTAGGCTCCCTTGCCAGTGGTATTTGTTTTTGAGTTCAACCAATAGGAACCCAAGAAAAGGAGAAATTGGAATATTTCTCCTCGGATGTTGTCTCATCTGGTTTTAGCTCCTCTTGCTGCCACTTCTCCCTGGTCACCAAGTACTGCTGGGAAAGCCTGAAGCCTTTCCAGCTTTAGCATGATGGCGCCAGCTTCCAGGCTCTGGTGGTGCTGCTTCTTCCATTTCTCCAACTTCAGTGTAGTAGTGGCTTCCAGCTGTTGCTAATCTCTGGGTGATCTCAGATACTCTGTTCTTGGGATGGCTTAAGGGTTTTGAAACTCTCTCCATGTTAGATTCCCTTTGAATTTCCTAGCATTTTCCCCCATGGCTGGGGTCTTCCTTATCAGCCACCATGATGGGCCATATAGGTATCTACTGCACAAATCCAGGGTGCCTTTCAGAGTACCCACTTTGAGACCTGACAAAGAAGCACTGCATTGGGTAATTCATTCAGTTGCTGGGGCTATAGCAGTGAACACAATGAAATGCCAGCTTTCATGGAGCTATGAATTCCAATTCGGGGAAGACAGGTAAGCTAAACAAATATTCAGTTAGTAGCAAGTGCTAGGGAGAAAAACAAGACAGGAAGACAGGTAGAGGTGGGTGGGTAGAGTTATGATGTTAAATATGGTAGAAAAGGTGTCATGTAGGTGACCTGAATAAATACCTGAAGGTAGATGGTTGGGGGAAGCATCGTTATAGATGAGAAAAGGTACAAAGGTTCTGCTGGAGTTAAGTATCTTGATCTCTTACATTCTGATCTCTTGCCTCTTCCTCCACTGGCTGAACTCAAGATGCCAGAAAGCAGAAGTTGGGAATAGCTGGCATGAGCGGGAAGTAAAATACTTCTGGTCTAGTTAGGATGTGGGGATGCAGAGATGGGGATTGATAGCCACGTGTCTTGCAGGCAGACCTAGGGAGTGTGTTTGCCTTATGTGTTTTCCTTGGAGAGATTTTTCCCTTCCAAACATGCAGTGGGTGGGAGGCAGTCAAAGGTATACTTACTTCTCAGATCAAGCATGATCTTATGTGGATTTTAACAGAGTTGAATTCAGTAGAGTGGAATGGTGATTAGTAGGGGTGTGTCAGGGGGTAACATTTGGAATGATGTTGGTCAAAAGATAAAGTTTGTTAGGAGGAATAAGCTCAAGCACTTACTGCAGAACGTGGTGACTACAATTAACGTATTCTAAAAAAGCAAAACAACAAAAGCAAAACAAAACACTAAGTAGATTTGTGTTCTCACAAAAAATAAGCATGTGAAGTAATGCTTGCTAATCAACTGGATTTAGTCATTCTACAGTGTATACTTATTTCAAAACATGTATACTTATGGTGTGCAACATATTTTGTGAGTTAAAGTTGATTCTTAAATAATCTTTCCATTCAGCTGCAGGAATGTGATTAGCTGACAGACTCAGGACCAGTCTCAGCTTTGAAGCTGAGGTTGTGTTCTATCTTGGGCAGCTGCTGGCCAGGAGACTCAGCACAGAGCGGGTACTAAGGCCTGGCCATTTCTCCCCAGTGTGGAACTCTTCTCATAAGCAGTCTTTGTCCGTTCCTTGTTAACTGATACTGTGTCAGGTCTGCTCTGCAGGCTGAGGCTCTCCCTGTCCAACTCTACTTCCATCTTTCAGACATTCGAGGTGTGCTGGTAAGTAACAACCAATTCTGATTTATAGCATTTACCAATTTCTGAGGTGTAAATACTCCCATCATGACCAGTTGAGCTCCCCATGTGACATCACTGAGCACAGCAGAGAAGTGATACTAGCTCCAGCTTAGGGGAAATGCCCTTGATAGGCCGCTTTCCCTTTTTACCCTTTGCATGTTTTCTGGAACACTCAACAGATCTGAGCATCCTAGTTTGAGCGCTCCCTCTTCTCACATCCCATCCTTTCAGCATGTCATGTAAACTCCATCTCAGATCCTCGATCTGCCCACATCCTTTCCATTGTTCGAGAGAATGAAGGCAAGGAGGCCAGTTTACTTCATGATACTTTAAAATCTTAACACTTCTAGCTTCCCATTGGCCTAAGAATAAAAACTAAGCTTCTAAAGAGACTTACATCATTCAGCCTGCTTTGTCCTTTCCAAAGGTGTCTCCTACCACTCTCCCCAAGCCATATCAGCCTTCTAACAGTTTGACACCAAGCTCAGTCGCATCTAACCACTTTGCTTTCATTGTTCCCTCAACCTGGATGTTTTTCATGTCTACTGTTGGCATAGCTGGCTTCCTGTTCAGAGCTTAGTCCAGTCAGCGGCGAGGCCAGAGTATTTATGGGTATCAATAGGGCATTGCAATGGAAAATATGCTAAATGTACCTGATAGCAGTAACTTAAGCGGGCCCTGAAGGGCAGATGCATCTAAATGTGTGTTCCAAGCTAGGGAATCCAGGAGCAGCCAACTGGGAGATTTCTTCCTTGTCTATGAGGAAGATCTGAGTTCCCAGCCCAACCCATGGCACATAGGCCATACAGGGGAGTAGAGGCCCCAAGTTTTATGTTGAATGAAGATTGCCAGGTAGGATGTTGTTGCCAAGTGAAAGTGCTATGTAAGCTGCATGCTTTTTGCAAGTGGTCATGGTTCTTCTGCCCAGCTTGCTGCCACTAGACTATATGTAAAGCAGTTCTGTTTGGGTCACTGCCACTGGAGCTTGTATGTAAGCTCCCAACAAAACCCCAACTTCAGTCGACTGGTTCTGGGTCTCTGATCTCTTGAACCTGGTATCCTTCCCCTTGGAGTCAATAGGGGGTTCAGCACCACAGTGCATACTGCTGTTGGATCAGGAGAGTTATGGCACTTCATGAAGGTACAAGATGTCATCTCTATTCACTTCTGTATCCTCGGTAGCTTCAGTGCTGGCACATGGTATTTGTTGGCTGCACTGGCGAAGGCTCCTGAACTGACCCAAGCATGAGCTGGAACCAGACGCAAGCCAGCAATCAGTCTCCCACATCCAGCTGGCTCACCTGGAGGTTCACCTGCAACTTCAGTGGACAGTTCTGGTCACATGACCTTTAGGCTGTTGGCCTCCCACCTTGAAAGCACCCGAGTCTGAGGGCGTTCTCTGGCCATAGGAGCATCTAGAAGCATACACAGCAATCCAGAAGTGCTTACAGGTTAATACCCTGAGGGACCTCATCCCCATGAAAGATGGGGTCAGTGGTTAAATACTACCTCCCACAGCTTCCGCACTCCTTGGAGAACAGTCCTGAGATTTGTTCTGAGCAAGCTCTCAAGTGGTCCCCATCTTGGTCCACTGGGGCTGCTATAACAAAATGCCCTAGATTGGGTGGCTTCTAAGATTTCTCATGGTACTTGGAAGTCCAAGATCAAGGGAGTGACAGATTCAGTGTCTGGTGAGTCCTGTTTTCTGGTGCACAGATGGCCACTTCTTGCTGCATCTTTGTAGGGTAGAAGGGGCAAGGTAGCTGCTGGGCTTCTTTTATAAAGGCTCTAATCCCATTCATAAGGGCAGAGCCCTCAAAATCTAATCACCTTCCAAAGGTCCCACTTACACTACCATCACATTGTGGGGGCGGGGTGGGCAGGTTTTCAACTGTTAATCAGTTTAGCCTAAAGCAGCCTCCTTAAGTTTGGCCTAAAGGTGTTTCTGTACATTGTGAACTATAACAAGTGGGAGGTGCAAACTGACCATAGCCACACCTGTGCCATTTACCAAATTTTGGCCAAATGTAGCCCACTGTTCGAACTGTGTTCAAATAAGGCAAACGCCAACCTTTAACCAATGCAGCCATTTCTGAGACTCACTTCTGATTTCTCTAAGTCATTTCCTTCTTTTGTCTATAGTTCTCCCACGTAGCTGCACTGGAGTCTCTGAATCTACTGTAATTCTGGGGGCTGCTCAAATCGCAAATCGTTCCTTCCTCAGTTAAACTCCTTTACATGTAATTCAGCTGAGGTTTTAACATAAAAATTTGGGGTGGGGGGGATCCAAGTATTTAGACCACAGCACAGACCACAGCAGTCCCTCATGGGATAAAGCTCAATTGCTCCCTCATTAACAGCCCGTTTCAACTGGGAGGTCAGCCCAGGAAAATACACAATAGGGTGGGAAAATGAAAGAAGGGAAGAAAATCAGGTGGGAAGCTTAAGTGGTACCTAAATTCTCATCTCAGTTTGAGATCTTTCAAAAGCAGACACTCAGCCAAAGTCAGGTGAGCTGGTCCCAGGATGAGCAGGGGTGTGCGAAACCCAATATAAAACCTCGATGTCAGGCTCAAGAGTTATTTAGTCCCAGGAATTTGTCGCTGGACAGAAGCCATCAGCTGCGCAGACCTGCTGTTTACTGCACAGCAGCAGGTGTTTTCAGGGCTCTCAAAGGTAGAGGGCTACTTTGATCCACTTAGCCTGGGCATTCCAGGCTGGAGACGGCAGGACCTGTTCCACACGTGGAAGCCTTCAGAGGAGAGTCTGGTCTTACAGATTTAGAGGTTGCAATCTCCTGCCTTGATCCGCTTTCCCAGACCCTCCTGTTCTGCATTCTCTACCTGCTCTGAAGTTACTGGGGCCTGGTGTGAATTTAGGGACAATAAAACCATCAAAGGGCTTGGTCCTGAGAACAATCAATTGGGAAGGCTGCAATAAAGACATCCTGCTCAGGAAGGTGTGACTTCAAGGCAAACCCATGAGACCTGGAAGGGGCCTCCTCTGAGGAGTCAGGCAGGGTCCACACCTGGGAAAGATTAAGGTTCCATCTGTCCCAGACACAAGTGGATATGCCTTGTTAGCTGCAACACAGATCCATCCTCCAGGGTATTGGGAGTGAGGTCACCATCCTCCCTGAGACACCCACTCCAGTTGTCAATGGCTCTGGTACTCCCTAGAAATTCAGCTGTCCTTTTGCCACCACACACCTACAGGGTCAAAGTGTCCACACCTGGGGCCTAGGAACCCATCATCCAAACAAGCTCCTTCATTCCACCACTCTTTGGCCATCCTAGCTCACAATGTCATCTTACATTTTTACCACCTGGCCCTTCTTGCCAAACTTGACTTGCAGGACCAAGTCTCTGAATGCATCCAGAGGTCTGTCCTGCAGGGCAGCAGGCAGTGCGAGGGTTGGGATGTTGAATAACAAAGTAGGTGTGCTCCAAGTCTCTGCCCTTATGAAGCTTTTTCATGGGAGAGTACTACCTACCTTCTCATCTTTCTATGACCTGAGGAGAGCTGGGAGGCAAAGCAGGGTGAGAAAGGGAGAGTAGTAGGGGCTGCTGTATTAGAAAGTAGCATCAGCTCAGTGTTACCTTCCCAGGAAATTTCGCAAGACCTGCATGAAAAAAAGTGAGTCATGCGGTGCATAAAGTGTGTTCCAAGGGCAAGTGCTCAAAACAGGAACATGCTGAGGTCAAAGGACAGCAGTGAGTCCAGTGTCTGCTATTTTCTTCTTTCCCTTTACCTGTGATGTTTCCTTTGTCTGTACAGTCCTCCTTCCCACTATCTTTCATGTAGCCAAGTCCTACTCACATGACCTTTGGGAATCAGCTCAGATGCCACCTTCTCCGGGAAGCCCTCCCATACCTCATCGCTGCATACCATGTTTCCTTGTGCTATATACCCAGACCCCCCTTCAGCTGCTGGCTCAGGCTGTCAGCCCCTCATTGTCTGAGCTGCAGAGAACGGCTGAGTCTAATATCATACACATCTGTGTAGCTCACAGCCACTAACACCCATACAGAGGTATGAAGTTCTGGCCAGACCACCTCAGGATGTCTCTGAAGGGCTATCCCAGCTCCCAAGGTCTCTATGTGGTTGGCCAAGGTTGCTGTTGGGCCCACACTGCAGCTCACCTCCCTCTGTCCTCTCCTTTCCATGGGTTGAGCCCAAGGGCATCCCTAAAACATATCTCTCCAGGGTATCCCAAAGACTCAACCTGTGATTTTCCCCAGTGGCATTTAGAGTCTATTAAAGTAGTAGCAGCTACAAATGAGGGGGCAGTTACAATCTCCTTGAAACAGCCTATCCAGAGCATCCGATATGGTAGGCACTGAGGACTTGTTGGATCTCATGAGAACCTACGTGATCACACCATTGAATAACTTTCCTGTTTCACAGATTGACATCTCAGAGCCCTTTTCCCAAACAGCTCAGCCAAGGTTTCCTAGCAGGTAGGAGGCACAACTAGGATCTGACACCAAACGTATGCCCTTAGGCGTTAGTCTATGGCAGCCCTTGACTTCCCAGCTTGTCTATCTCCACTTCACTGTCAATCTCAGGTTGAGTCATTGATCTTGCCTCCCATTTACACAGCCCCAATTGCATCAGCATCTCAAAAGGCACCTAAGTGCCTAGAATGGACATTCAGTCCCTTGACAGCTATTACTGAGTCCTTTTGATGACATCTCATTTCTTTTAAACTCTCCCATCTGTGGGCATGCTTCCTTTCTGTGCTTCCTAGTGCAGACTACAGACCATCACCTACTGTTCCAACTCAAGGGTCTGCCCCTTAATTAGCCAGCGCACACTTTTTTTTTTAAACAGGAGACCACAAGATCCTAGAGCTGGGGGAGGGCAGGCTGACTCGTTCACAACCACACAGCATTGGAATGGGCTAATTTCTATCTCTAAGATAGTAAGGTGTGTGTTACAGGCACTTCATGGTACGAGAAAAGGGGGACCTACTCTGGGGTCTGAGTCGGCACAAGGGTCCTCATGCTTTGCTTGCAAGCATTGTAGCTGAGAAAGTTTGGGACCCAGGACCGGGGTAAGCTGTGTCATCAGCAGACCCCTGCCACTTGGTATTGAAGACAGCTCTGTAGTGGGAAGAGTAATGGATAAGGGATCAGGATTCAAATCCAGAGGACTTTCAGGATAGAGACTTGTGCCAGCTTATCCCCATTTTCCAGCTGGGAAAACTAAGCCCTGGAAGCAGCATTTCCTAGCCTTCATTAGGAATAAGTGCCTCTGATTTACAGCTTTTATGAACTTTACCATCCTTTTCTCAGCAACCCTGCATCTGTAACTTTGGGGCTGAGCAACTGTGAAAGGTGATGCCTCCCTTACAGCAAGGTGGGATCTGCAGATAGGATCTTTCATCTCTCATAGGAATCCTTGCTGGAGACACATAGTGCCTAAGTATTTTCTGTGCTGAGCATAGAATTAACCTGTGTTTTGGGGAGGGTTATCCTGAAGACAGTAATCATGTTAGTAGCATGGAAAAAGGTTTAGGGTTAGATCTGTGTTTGAAGATCAGCTCTTACTAGTTTTGCGATCTTGAGAACAAGACTTTACCTCTCTAATCTTTATATGAAAGATGAGTTCTCTTCCCATACCTCATCCTTGGGATTTCAGAGCTGGAATGTTCTTCGTATTATGAGTCTATTGCCTAAACAGTGCCTGAAGGATCTGCATATGCCCATGGATCTGCATATGAGCAGGGTTGGGGAGATGGGACAGACAGCTGGACCTGTCAGCAGGGGCAACCTAAGCATTCCTGGAAGCGGATTCTTCAGCCCTGGTCACATGGCTGTTGAGTCGATACAGGTTATTTCTTTTCAGATGTCTGTTCAAGGGGAAGCTTGGGCTTCCTTGCAGCATGGCAGTGGTTTTTTCAGAGCAGGTTTCCCAAAAGATGAGTGCCAGGTGGAAAATGTATCACCTTTTATGATAAGCCTTGAAAGACAATGCCACTTCTGGGATAGACTATCAGAGGCAGTCAAAAAGTCTGGTGCAGTTTCAAGGGGTAAAAATGTAGAACCTACCTCTTGGTGTCTGGCAAAATAGATGGGACATGTGACGACCATTTTTGGAAAATATGACCTGCCATTCTACCAACATCCTGGCCTTATATTCATGATGCCTTCCGAGTTGAGTCCAGCTACCCAGAGCTCAAGCATGAGTCTCTGCTGCCTTGCCTGTGTGGGCTGAGCCAGTGTACGGCACCAGCCTGGAAGCCCTGGGGATTTGACACTTCCAAAGGCCATCTTGGCCATCAGGGAATCCTTGATTTTTCTCTTTTTACTTTCTAGGATCACCTCCCAAATAAACCACTTGTACCCAAATCTTTGGGTCTTCACCAAAATCAAATACTTGAAGAAGTCCAAAACTGAATTTGGAAGACTTATTTCGGCCTTTAGAAGAAGCCTAAAGAGCAATGCAGCTGTTTCCCGAGTAGGTGATTCAGGTGCCTCTCATGTTGTTAGATGAGTTCTAAATTTCTCTTCAAAGAATCAATGTCAGTATGTTCAATTCTCTGCCTTCTACTTTTTTACTTAACTTCCTCGTAAAGCAACCTTTTTCAATTACTTGCTCTTTCTCTACCCCAAGTCATTCTGGGTTACTGGCCCCTTTCGCCACCCCCAACTCTGACTCATTCCGGGTTACCAGCCCCTATTGCCACTCCCAGCTCTGACTCATTCCAGTTACCTGCTCATTCTCCACCCTGACTCATTCAGATTTCCTTCTCTGTCATAACCATTTTTCCCGCCAAACCACTCACCCCGTCACTCTTTAGCCAATCGGAATTAGTTGAGCCTATTCAGTCTAACCCTAGCCAATAGGGGAAGGACACAGCAGCAGGGACCACGTGTGCCAGGGATAAGAACCCCTTTCCCTCCCTTGTCCAAGTGTGCACTCACCATTGCCCCATCTGTGAGACTGTACCCTTCTATAGAAGTAAATTGCCTTGCTGAGGATTAAAAAGAAAATTTTGTATTCCAGTGCTATTTCTTTTGCAGCACTGCAACTTTATAACAATTTGGGGGCCCATGGGGGATTACATTCGCCTCCGGGGGCGGTCTCTGGTTCTGTCTCATGAGGCTTGCCCTGCCCCCTTGTGGCAGTCCTAGGGGTGAGAAATCAGGACCCACCCACTGCGAGGAATAACCCGAGCTCTCTGCAACGTGGAAAGAAACCGGCCAGCAACCTGGGGTAAAGGATCCTCCACAACAGCCATGCAAGTCTGTGCATGGACTGAGGAAAAGATACCAAGGGAGCCGGTAAGGTATTTCCTTGGTGGTTGGGACCAAGATAAGCAAGCAGCGGGGTGGGGGGGGGAGGGGGCGGTGAAGTATTCCTTGGTTGGGGTGGCTTAGAGGTTAAAAAGAGGTGAGAGATCCCCATTAGGGGGGATTGAACCTTACACAAACCTCCAGTAGTAGAAAAGGCAAGAAATTTCCAGTGGGGGCAATTGGGCCTTACCCCAAAAGGTGAGAAATTTCTAGTAAGGGAAATTGAAGCTTACCCCCAAACCATCAAGATGGGAAATACCCCAAGCAAGACAGGGAGCAAGAGGGATAAAGATGGTAACAAAGATATCTCCCCAGATAGTCCCCTAGGTCTCATGTTAAAATACTGGAAGGCTAATGAAAGGATTAAATATTGGAAAAAGCAACAAATGAAAAAATATTGCTTTAATTTGGACTCAGGGACCCATCCTCAAACCCTCAATCTTCTGGCCAAAGTTTGGGTTGAATGAAGATGTAATGTGTCAGCTTCTAATCTGATATGTTGATAAAAGTCCAGTGTCTCAAGAAGAACTAGGCTATTCCATTTGCTGGAGGCAAGGAACTGCCTTCCTTTTTCCCTTAAAAACAAATAGGGAAGAACCCAATCTGGCACCTCAAAATGAGAAGTCAGAGGAGCTAGCTCTCATGCTGAAAGCCTTCAGCACATGGGATCCCCTAGACTATCTTCCTCCACTCAGTGTCCCCAATCTTTCCCCTCAGACAGCCACTGCTACCTCAGATCCCATCCCAAATCCCACATCCTCCTTATAACCTTGACTCTTGGGAATTACTGTCCCACCAGCCTGTTCCCTCCCAACCTAAATACCTCTCTCCAAGAGGACTCCACCATGAGGTAGCACAATGTAAAAAAGATATTCAGAATTTCCCATTTTCCTCCATACTTAAGGGGTCAGCCCAGACCCTCTTCCCTTTGAAAGAGGTACCATAAGGAGGGGGCGGCTGTTAGCTTTGTAAATGCTCCCTTAACCAGTTCAGAAATCTGGAATTTTAAAAAGGAGCTTAAACCACTACTAGATGACCCCTTATGGAGTGGCAGACCAAATTGGCCAATTCTTAGGACCTAATTTATACACTTGGATCGAGTTAATGTCCATCTTGGGCATCCTCTTTTCAGGGCAAGAAAGGAGAATGATTCGTAGGGCTGCTATGGTAGTTTGGGAATATGAGCACCCTCCGGTGAAAATGTTCCTACCGTGGACCAGAAATTCCCCGCCCAAGACTCCTGGTGGGACAATAACAATGCAGATCAACAGGAAAACACGCAGGACCTAAGGGAGATAATAAAAGGAATATCGGGAATCAGTACCCCAAACTTGAAATCATTCTAAAGCATTTGATCTATAACAGGAAAAGGATGAAGGGCCGATAAGATTCCTAGACAGACTGAGGGAGCAAGTGAGGCAGTATGCAGGCCTCAATTTGGATAATCTCCTTCAGCAAGGAATGTTAGAACTCCAATTTGTCACTAAAAGTTAGCCAGACATTTCAAATAAGTTACAAAAGATAGACAATTAGAGCTTCTCAGGGAAGCTCAGAAAGTGTATGTGGAAAGGAACGAAGAAAAACAAACAAGACAAAACATGTTTTCCACCTTCCAACCAATGGCTCCAAACACCCAGGTACTTCTAGATAGTTTCCATGGAGCCAGAAACTATAAAGGGTCCAAACCCTCTTTTAAAGGACCCCAGCCTCCATCTGGAGGACCAAGGTTCTCATCTACCAGGACCCCTAAAGAGGATGGGGGAACAGGGTTAAAGAATCCCAGAACTAAGAAGGAGGAAGGACAAAATAGGTGGTATAGATGTCGAAGAACAGGCCAGTTCAAGAGAGGATGTCCTGAACTAAGAAAGGAGAAAGAAGCCCTTCCACTCATGACTTTGAGGAAAAATAGGGTAGGGGGGTGGGTCAGGGACTCTGGCTCTTTTGAGTCCCACCAGAAGCCCTTGATAAATTTGGAGGTAGGACCTAAATATTAGCTTGTCACTTCTTTTTAGCTGATTCAGGGGCCACTTGCTCCTCTGTTCCCCACTGCCCCCCATCTAATGTTGTCTCCTCCTCAGAGGAACTTTTCGTCTCATGGGGTAAAAGAGGAAGGATTTAGAGCAAAAATTTTAGAAAGCACAGAAGTTAGATACCAGGATCTGTCAGCCCATATTCTGTTCTTGTTAATCCCTAAAGCAAGAACTAATTTATTGGGGAGGGATTTAATGTTAAAGTTAGGGATAGGTCTACAAGTCAGCCCAAGAGGATTCCTCACCTCATTAAACCCACTCACCACTGCAGATGAAAAATATATTAATCCTAATGTCTGGTCCAAAGAAGGAAACTGAGGGAAACTCCAAGTCCCTCCCATTCACAACAAGCTAAAAATCCCTGGAGAAGTAGTAAGAAAGAAGCAATACCCTAATTCCCCTAGAAGGTAGGATAGGGTTGAAACCTATAACTGAAGGCTTTATTAAGGACGGGCTTCTCAAGCCCTGTATGTCCTCTTGTAACACCCCAATATGGCCAGTCAAGAAAGACAGGTCATACTGGCTAGTACAGGACCTTAGAGCTATTAACCAAATAGTCCAGACTACCCACCCCATTGTCCCCAATCCTTACACCATTTCTCAGCAAGGTTCCATATAATCAATGGTTTACTGTAATGGATTTGAAGAATGTTTTTGGACATGTCCCCTGGCTGAAGATAGGTGAGATATATTTGCTTTTGATTGGGAGGATCCCCACTCAGGGCAGAAACAATATTGATGGACAGTCTTGCCCCAAGGGTTCACAGACTCCCCCAATCTTTTTGGCCAAATTTTAGAAGTATTTTAGAAAAAGTTGTCATCCCAGAACAAATCTGCCTTCTCCAGTATGTGACTGACATTCTTATAGCTAGTGAAGATATAGAGAAGGTAATTTACTTCTCTACACACATTCTTAACCATCTGCAGTTTGAGGGGCTACGAGTTCAAAAAGAAAGCTTCAGTATATAGAGCCCAAAGTTAAATATTTAGGCCACTCAGTAAGTGCAGACAAGCGAAGAATAGGGCCTGAATAGATGGTGGTGCCCAAGATGGCCGAATAGGAACAGCTCCAGCCTCCAGCTCCCAGCATGAGTGACACAGAAGACAGGTGGTTTCTGCATTTTCAACTGAGGTACCGGGTTCATCTCACTGAGGCATGTCGGACAGTTGATGCTGGTCCATGGGTGCAGCCCAACCAGCGAGAGCTGAAGCAGGGCGAGGCATTGCCTCACCTGGGAAGCGCAAGGGGGAAGGGAATTCCTTTTCCTAGCCAAGGGAAATTGAGACACACAACACCTGGAAAATCGGGTAACTCACACCTTAATACTACGCTTTACCAAGGGTCTTAGCAAACGGCACACCAGGAGATTATATCCCACACTTGGCCCAGAGGGTCCCATGCCCACGGAGCCTTCCTCATTGCTAGCACAGCAGTCAGAGATCTAACTGCAAGGTGGCAGCGAGGCTGGGGGAGGGGGGCCGCCATTGCTGAGGCTTAAGTAGATAAACAAAGCCACCAGGAAGCTCGAATTGGGTGGAGCCCACGGCAGCTCAAGGAGGCCTGCCTGCCTCTGTAGACTCCACCTCTGGGCACAGGGCATGGCTAAACAAAAGCAGCAGAAACCTCTGCAGATGTAAAAGTCCCTGTCTGACAGCTTTGGAGAGCAGTGGTTCTCCCAGCATGGAGGTTGAGATCTGAGAATGGACAGACTGCCTGCTCAAGTGGGTCCCTGACCCCTGAGTAGCCTAACTGGGAGACATCCCCCACTAGGTGCAGACCAACACATCACACATCACACCTCACACAGCTGGGTACACCCTGAGTGGAAGCTTCCAGAGCAAGAATCAGACAGCAACACTTGCTGTTCAGTAATATTCTATCTTCTGCAGCCTCCGCTGCAGATACCCAGGCAAACAGGGTCTGGAGTGGACCTCAAGCAAACTCCAACAGACCTGCAGCTGAGGGTCCTGTTAGAAGGAAAACTAACAAACAGCAAGGACACCCACACCAAAACCCCATCAGTACGTCACCATCATCAAAGACCAAAGGCAGATAAAACCACAAAGATGGGGAAAAAGCAGTGCAGAAAAGCTGGAAATTCAAAAACTCAGAGTGCATCTCCCCCTCCAAAGGAATGCAGCTCATTGCCAGCAATGGAACAAAGCTGGACAGAGAATGACTTTGACGAGTTAAGAGAAGGCTTCAGTCCATCAAACAGAGTTAAAGGAGGAACTACATAACCAGCCCAAAGAAACTGAAAGCCTTGAAAAAAGAATGGAAGAATGAATAACTAGAATAATCAATGCAGAGAAGACCTTAAAAGAACTGATAGAGATGAAAACCATGACATGAGAACTACATGACAAATGCATAAACTTCAGTAATTGACTCGATCAACTGGAAGAAAGATTCTCAGTGATTGAAGATTAAATGAATGAAATGAAGCAAGAAGAGAAATGTAGAGATAAAAGAGTAAAAAGAAAGGAACAAAGACTTCAAGAAATATGGGATTATGTGAAAAGACCAAATCTACATCTGATTGGTGTGCCTGAAAGTGACGGGGAAAATGGAACCAAGTTGGAAAATACTC
>NW_012121709.1:2225615-2253199 GCF_000951035.1 Colobus angolensis palliatus
CAATATTTTGGTGGGTAACAAAAATTTAGATTGGATAAACTACATCTATTACAACCAACAGCAACTAACTACACTAGAGTTGCTGTTAAAGGAATAGCTGAGCAATTAGGGGCTACTAGCCAGATGGCTTGGGAAAATAGGATAGGCTTAGACATGCTATTATCAGAAAGAGGAGGAGTTTGCATCATGATTAAAACTTCATGTTGCACCTTCATCCCAAACACCACCACCCCTAATGGAAGTATAACAAAGGCATTGCAAAGTCTGACTGCTCTATCCAATGAGTTTAGCCAGCAACTCAGGGGTAAATGACCTATTTCCAGGATTACTAGAAAAGTGGTTTGGTAAATGGAAAGGAATAATACCCTCAATTTTTACCTCCCTCGCAGACGTAATAGATATACTTACTCTTTTGGGTGTTGTGTCATACCATGTATCAGTGGGTTGGTGCAGAGGCTCATAGAAATGGCACTTACTAAAACCTCCCTTAACTATTCTCCACCTTATCCAGAGAAACTTTTGGAAAATCAAGCAGAACAACTAAGCCAAGACATGTTAAAGAAGTTTGGAGAGAAAGAGCTGTAAGGAAATGCAAGAGAAGGGGCTGTTAGATATGAATTCTAAATTTCTCTTCAGAGAATGTCAGTATGTTCAATTCTTTGCATTCTACTTTTAAACTTAACTTCCTTGTAAAGCAACCTTTTGGGTTGGAGATGGCCCCCGTCTCTCCACCCTGGCTCATTCCGATTTCCTTCTCTGCCATAACCATTTTTCCCACTCACCATGTCACTCTTTAAATTAGCCAATCAGAATTAGTTTAGCCTCTGCGGTCTAACCCTAGCCAATAGGGGAATGACACAGCAGCAGGGGCTATGCGTGTCAGGGATAAGAACCCCTTCCCCTTTCTTGTCCAAGTGCGCACTCACCACTGCTTCATCTGTGAGGGCACACCCTTCTCTAAAAGTAAATTGCCTTGCTGAGGATTAAAAAGAAAATTTAATATTCGAGTGCTATTCTTGTGGTACCAAAACTTTGTTTATAACAGACCGCTATTAGCATCACAGATTTGTAGGAGGGCTACTACTGTGTGACATCGTCCAGGCTGGAAGTGGGAATGTTATCTGGAGGCATTGCCCAGATTCTCCAGTGAACTTAATTAGATTTGAAGCTGGAGGAAGACTGCCAGCATTTAGCTTCTCCCAGCATTCAGAGGGGAAAGGATGGGTTAAAGAGCTCCATATGTGCCAGCTCTGGAGATGGGCTGCTTGAATTGCTTTTCAAGGCAAGCCTTGGCATTCAGCTGTAGGATTGGCAGATAGCTGCAGTGCCTTTGGGATCCATTGCAACACTTGTCACTGTGGTGTCCCCAGGCAAATCCAGCTGATGACTGAGCATGGTAGAGGTAGTAGTGCCTGGCCATTTCTGCCCAATGTAGCACAGCTTTGAGCAGTCTGGAGTACATCACTGGGGCTTCAGACCTTATATCTGCATAATGACCTGAGGCTCTCCTTGTCTGCTTCCTCTCCTTTAATCCTACAGAGGCTTCACCCAACATCCGGAGAAAGTGTCCACTCTAAGCTGGGTCCTCCAGTAAGCAGTTGCTAGCACAAATCAATGTACTTCCCAGGGAGAAATCAGGGGGGTGGGGTGCAGTACACAAGGAATCTGAGTATGCACAAGTGTGTACAAAAGGTTTCAGATGCAACACCAGTTGTAGCCTTATGCCAAGCCTCCCTCCATCCCGTTGATTTCATGCCCCATGCTCCCCCTTCCCACCCCAAACTCCCACATCAGGTAGGACAAGCCTGCTCAGGTAGCCACACCTTCCCAGGGAGCTCAACCCCAGGCCCTCCTGAGGAATCCTCGAAATGTAATTGCTGTCCCAGGATGTGCTGGTGCCGAATATGTCAAGATGCTAAATGCTAGCATTCTTCCTTCAGCTCCAGAGCCAAAACTAATACAAACACCCCATCCCCCCAGGTATTACTCTAATTCCATCAACAGGCTGACCAGGCCTGACCCCATCATGGGACCCCTCTGACTTATGGCCTTACCAACAGAGGCAGTGTCTCGAGACCTGAGCTAGATTCCTGGTACCTACCTGGGAGGAAAGTGGTTCAAGAGATAAGCACCCACCCCAGACCTGCAGCTGGAAGTGCCATGGTCATCCTCAGGGAAGAGCCTTAAACTGAGGGATTTGCCGAGTGGAAGGAAGAGAACAGAGTCAAGCTGTTTAGGGTGGACACATTACTTCTTGCATTGCCCTTTTCCCAAATTAGCTGACCTGGGAAGAGGCAAAATCAATTCCAAATTGTTAGTAGCATGAAATGGAGGTAGTATGTGAGGTCTTATCCCCTATGCTACTCAGCTGACAAGCTCTGTGTTTTATTTTAGCAGTATCACGAGAGGATTGAGCAGAGTTCCCACTAGGAAAAATTATAGAATCTTTAGCTTTACAGTAAATCATACACATAGACGAAAGTATAGATTAGAACATGATGAATTTCAAAGTGAACCCTCAAGTACAGCCATAATTATGCAAGTTGCCCTATGTTGATTAGCTTAAGATCTGCTTTCCAGAAGCCTGTCCCATAAGCTTTCCTCCTACATGCAGAGCAATCTCACTTAGTACACATCTTTATTCTTTTATGAGGTTTTAAACTACCTGATAGGGGATAATCCCAGCACATGGAGCCAGAGCTGGCTGCAACCCAGGGTTCCTTTGGATTAGTAGACGATGATTGCTAACTAGAATGAAGGGTAATTCTGTCCTCATTTCCATGTTTCATTTCCATCATATATGCTATTGATGCTCGATAGTTTGCTCTTAACTATGGACCTAAATAAATCTAGGTTCACATCCCATCTCTACCTCTATTTTAAAACAAGTTCTAGGCCCATTTTAAAGTTAAATGGAGCTTAACAGCTACATCTGTTCTCTACAAGTCTTTGAGTTATGCTTGGTTGCAGTGCTGGATAGAAAGCAAAGAGATCACATGGGCACCCTGGGCATTCCCATCATAGGGTCTGCTCTAGGACCTAGATGGAAGTTACTAGACACTCTCAGGATCCACTAGTGGGGATCTTTCCACTCAAAAGAGTGGAACTAGTGAGGGAAGGAAGTATACAAGGGTATAGATATCACACAAAGTCCCACAGAGGGTAACTGGCTCAATTCCACAGCAGAGCCCTGGAGACAACATACATCTCTTCAGTTGGCCTTGTGGGTATGCTGGAGCTGGAGTATTCATACCCCTGCATCCTTCAGTTGGTCAAAAAACACCTGATTCTCCATGTGTGCAGTCAAGGCAGCCTGAGGCCCATCCTTCAACGACAGAGCACTGGTTGTGTCTTGGGAGCCAGTGGCTGTGAAAATGGCAAAGAAGCCAAGGAATGTAGACAGAACCCCCAGGCATCTTCCGTACCCACAAAGAACAAGCCCTAGGTATAGGAGATACTTCCAAGATGCTAATTTTTGTTAACGAAGTAGCCGTCCCAGAATTGAGTTCAGATCCCTGCACCTTCAGCCTTTTAAGCCATAGTTTCGCCTTCTCACATGCAACTTTCATTGTACAGAGAACAGTCAGAGAACTACGTTCCAATGAGAACTGAGAAAAACCAGGAATATTCTCATTGCTTTGAGAATATCACTTAATTTTTGATCTCTTGTCATCAATGGGCTTTAATGTAGCAGTGGGGACAGGAGGTATAGAGTCGATGGTAGTCACAGAGGCAGAACGGAAAAGAACTTAAGCAGGAAGAGGCCCCAGCAGGAGAGTACCAACGATGGCAGCAATGGTGGTGAGATTGGATAGGACAACCGTATCAGGCAGTGTGGAGGGAATCTCTTTATGACTAAGTCAGGCAGGAAGACCACAGTAAAAACAGAGGCTGTAAGTATGCAGGGGCCAACCTAGTGCAACGGGTTCCAATGGTAGAGAGGATCATACATGTTTCTGATACTAGAAAGAGTCAGTCCTCCTCTTTATAGTTGAACATAGCCCAAAAATAGGCTGACAGCAGGATCTCTGAGTGGGTGTGCTGATTTGGTTTGCCTCCAGAGATCTAGTCTATCATTTTTCACTCTGTCCTGTGCTCAGAGAGGATCACCTGTTTGTCTTCACCTGGAAGACAGGGCAAGAGAATGAGTAGATATAGTCAATGAGAGGCACCAGCAGGTGACGGAAAGACAAGTTGGGGAAGGTTAGTCAGTTGCCTTCTCTCCAGCCAGGGGCCACTTCCTTTTATGACTTTGGCTTCCAAGATAACGGCTCAGTCAGGCCCAGGAGCACAGGTTACTTCTCTGTCCTCTTAGCTCTGGGAGGGTTGGGGTGGTTATGAAGCCCTGAGACACAGGGACATGCCAACTTGTTAGTTCCCTCAACGCTGCCCATGCATATGGGTAATCAGAGATGGATTCTATCTTCAGTTAGGATCCTGATAGTGGTATTTGTATGGGGGATTCCCCGCAAATGGTGTGTGGACAGAAGGCGAGTTGACTATGAGAAGGTCAGCTTACAGGCCAGTAGACTTCCTGATACACAGAACACCATTGCATGAAGTAACTGGGACTCAAGCTTCCCTCTTCCAACTCGACCAGGATATAAGAGCTTCAGTACATGGTGACAGTATTCAGGAATCAGATCCAAAGAGAGAAATATAGCTTCATGTATCAAAGTGGAGATGTCATTTCTTACAAGGACATCTTTGGAGGGTCAGCCCTTCCCTGAGAACTTCACTCTGTCCTGTGTTCAGAGAAGATCACTTGCTTGTCTTCACCTGGAAGACAGGACAAGAGAGTGAGTAGATGTAGTCAATGAGAGGCACCAGCAGGTGATAGAAAGTGGAGGAGGTTGGGTAGTCAGTTGCCTTCTCCCCAGCCAGGGACTACTTCTCTTTATGACTTCAGCTTCCATGACAACAGCTCAGTCAGGAGGATTCCAGAAGCCTGTTACCAGGAGCACTGGTTACTTCCCCCATCCTCTCAGCTCTGGGAAGGGTGGGGTGGTCATGAAGTCCTGAGACAGCAGAGGGACACACCAACTTCTCTTGTTGGTTCTCTCAACTCCTCCTCATGCCTATGCGTAATCAGACTGATTCTGTCTCCAGTTAGGATCCTGATCGAGGTATTTGTATGGGGGATTCCATGCAGATGGTGTATAGATGGAAGATAGACACAAAGTGAGTTGACTATTATGAGAAGGTCAGCTCACAGGTCAGTAGACTTCCTGATGAAGGACAGAACACCACTGCATGAAATAATTGGGACTCAAAGCTTCCTTCTTCCCACTTGATCAGGATATAAGAGCTTGGGTCCACAAGGACAGTGTTCAGGAATCAGATTCAAGGAGAGAAAGACAACTTCATGTATCAGATTGAAGTGGATATGTCCTTGTAAGAAATGACATCTTTAGATGGTTGGCCCTTCCCTGAGAACTTCTTTACCATGTCCTGTGCTCAGAGAGGATCACCTGTTTGTCTTCACCTGGAAGACAGGGCAAGAGAGTGAGTAGATATAGTCAATGAGAGGCACCAGCAGGTGATGGAGGGACAAGTGAAAGGAGGTTAGTCAGTTGCCTTCTCCCCAGCCAGGGGCCACTTCCCTTTATAACTTCGGCTTCCATGATAATAGCTCAGTCAGGCCCAAGAGCACTGGTTACTTCCCCTGTCCTCTCAGCTCTGGGAGGGATTGGATGGTCATGAAGTCCTAAGAGAGCAGAAGGATGCACCAGCGTCTCTTGTTGGTTCCCTCAACCCTGCCCATGCCTATGGGTAATCAGAGATGGATTCTATCTCCAGTTAGGATCCTGATTGAGGTATTTGTATGGGGGATTCCATGCAGATGGTGTTTAGAGAGAAGAGAGACACAAGGTGAGTTAACTATTATGAGAAGGTCAGCTCACAGGCCAGTAGACTTCCTGATGAAGGACAGAACACCATTGCCTGAAGTAACTGGGACTCAAAGCTTCTTTCTTCCCATTTGACCAGGATATAAGAGCTTTGGTCCACAAGGACAGGTTCAGGAATCAGATCCAAGGAAAGAAAGACAACTTCATGTATCAGATTGAAGTGGAGATGTCCTTATGAGAAATGACATTGTTAGAAGTTTTCAGAGAAGAGCAGACCCTCCCCAGTGAGGGTTTACATTCATGCCACTTTGGCAAAACCAAGTTGACCACACTAATCCCAGTAATTCATCCTGTAAAGGCCTTTGGGTAGAACCAGAGAGCATTTCGCTTAGAAATCTACTTTCAGACCCACTGAGGGCCATTTCAGAGCCCCACAGGACAGAAGACAGCCCAGATTTCCATGGAGGGGGCTGAGCTCACTCAGGTGAAGGACCCCACTACTAAGAACTTGATTGTATAGTCTCAGGAGTATCTCGGTAGAATTCCACTGCCTTCACATAGGGATGACTAGAACTTGAAGTCCCTATACCTAAGGTTTTTATTTCTGTTCCTTCTGTCTCTATGAGGACCCAGGAACCAAGAATTATTTAAGCAAGGTCTAGCTCCCTATTTCTAGATAATTATACTATACCCACAAAAACTTCTTAGACTACAGAATTTTAAATAGTGACTGTTTAATATTTATTGTCAACTAAACCCAACTCTCATTAGCAAGGGCCAAGAAACTGCCACTGAAAAACACATTCAGTTTCATACTTCTCATTAGCAAAATAGGCTAGATAATGCCAGGCCTTTAAAATCCTTGAACTGCAGTCATGACTGCAGGTTTGAATACAATGCTTCTCTTATGCTCACTTGCAAGAGCATACAAAGTCTCAAGCCACATAATTGCAAACAGAGGGAAGACAACATACTCTGACTCTTGTTCTATGGCTTCAGATGGTAGGCCACATTCATCTACTTCGGGCCACAGGACCCTACACCATTCCTTGACTTCAGAGGTGGTTGACTCTTGGTCAGTTTTCCCATCTGTTTTCTAGTGAACTCTAATTCCCCTTAAACTTGAAGGACAAAGTGACTAAACATTCCACTGATGAAGCCCAGTTTTACTTTGAAGTATGCTAGCATTTTCATTTACACCATCTCTTTTGGTAGTACTTTATTGTGGTATAGAAAGAAGTCATAATTCATGCTATCCTGTCTATAGCACCATTGTGTACTGTACACAGATACGTAATTAGTTCATTAAATGTTATTTAGGAAAACAATGCTTGTTCTGAGTTCCTTAGATTGTCATGGGTTTTAAGAGGGTTTTCGTGACATACGGGGGGAAATTGACTGGGGTTTTTAGGTTGGCTGGGATTGCATTTTCCCCATCTAAAACTTTGGATAGTGGGAGTCCATCCTACTTTCAGGGATAAATTCGAAGAGATGCATGTAAATTTAAACACGTTTGACATTTGCAGCAGCCATGATGGAACATATAACCATCTTCATTTTGATCTTAAGTATAGGTCAGAAGATTATTCCAGCCCAAGAAACCCCTTGGTCTGAGGATACACTCATAGGACTCACATATTGGAGAGCTGTGCTCTCTATGGGGAGTGAAGATCATTTTGTTGGTTGCTGTTTGGATGTTGAACAATGAGAACAGTCAAGACTTGTCAAAGGGTGGCCAACAGAAGCTTGGCACAGACTCTAGGATTTCATGCTGCTCCCTGAGGGGGAGGACATTGCTGAGTAGTGTCAGAGCTAGCTCCCCACAAAAAGGATACCAAGCTGGGAAATGAGAACTCAGTTCCCTTGGCATCTTTAGTCAGCCTCTGGTAAATAAAAACTTGGTGAAATGGTCATTGACTGCAGTCCTGCACCATGCTTTTTCTCTGGGGACTCAGTGGGCTTTATTGGTTTCTGTTTCATGCATAACACAGGTGAGGAAAGAGTCCAGGCCCAGCCTGGAAATCCTAAGTTGCATAGGTCCACATCAAAGGGACACAGGTAACAGCAAAGCTGGCAGATTGAGACATTGACAGAGCAGGGTTTAGAGACCATAAACTTGTTCTTTGGAAACTAGAACTTAGAACTGGCTTCAGTGTTGAACATGCCTAGAGGTATGAGTTTCTATGAATGAAGAGTAAGAATCTGACAAGTATGGTGGCATATCTGTCCTTACAGGGATCCTCATAGCCAAGGATTCTGGATTTGAACAAGTCAGTCTCCAGCTATGTTTCAGAGTCTGAGGACTGTGCCTGTCATCCCTTAGAACTTCTCTCTGGGCCACTGGCTTGAAGGGCACATCTCAGGGAAAAAGGTCAGTGTGATTCCCTTCTTTGTGGAAAGACCTCAGTAGCCAAAAGTGTTTGCCTGCATTATTTGTCTGAACAGGATCTTCTCTAGGACAACTAGGTCCACAGGACAGCACCAAGAGTTACTCTGCATGCTTATAGCACCTGCTTCAGAACAGAAACACAGACAATATTCACATGAAAGCTCAAATGTGGATCTCTCCTACCATAGTCACATCTTCACAAGCTGAGAGTCCTCTCAATTCTGAGACTTGTTATTCAGCCTTTTCCCAATAGGATCTACAAAGTACCTCTTGACTATTTATCATGCATGGAACCAACATGTCAAATTCCTCAAAAACCAATTCCAGCCTAGGATCACACTCATTGACTAGCTCCACCAATTCTTACAATTCATTCAGGCTCTGCTACAAGCATGCAGTTTTGCTAGAAGTAGATTTCTGCTAGGAAATTTCATGCTACTGAGAGGTTGTGTGGCAGAGCCATGTTGCCCATTCTTCCAGCATGACTTGAGAGCTAAGATGAACACTATCCCAAGGAGGTGCCTCCTTGACAACTTACACTACAAAGAGAATCATAATCCCGATCCTGGAGACTTCTATAATGGGCTCCTATGAGATTTCTATTTGTAGAACCCAGAATTCACAACAGAACATCATCAACACATCCAAAAGACAAGTTTCAATGAACAGATTCTCAGCAAAAGGACTCCAAGGATGCAGAGAAAGGGAAATGGCCCAATCTGGGAAGGCAGGTGCATAGGAGAGTGTTACTATAGCAGGACACTCACTTGAACTTGGGTTGTGTGTGGGTTCCCACCACTCCTGTTGAGAATGATTCAATGTGCCCAAGTCACTTGTGCAAACAATATGAACACCTTTTCTTGGCGTTTGGAATTTGAATAGGTACTAAAGCAGAGGATGCCTATTGTGGCCAGACCTCAATTAAAACTTTAGGTGCTGAGTTTCTAACAGGCTTCCCTGGCAGAAGACACATCATGAGTTGTACTCATAGCTGGGGAGTTAAGCCTGTGCTGGGTGACCACACTGGGAGAGGGCACTCAAGCTTGTATTTTCTTCCAGACCTTGCCCCAGTGCCTTTTCTCTTAGCTGATTGTGCTTTGGATCTTTCATTGTGTAAGTAATAGCCATCAGTGCAGCCATGGCTGTACTGTGAGTCCTACTTGTGAATCATTGACACTGGGTAGAGTTTGGAGATCCCAACATAGTGGGTTCCTAATTTTGGCCTGGAAACAGCACAATCTCAATTTCTAAAGAACTACATACGTTTCGGTAAGTATATATGATATGTAATCAGGAAGGACTAAAGACCCTGGTATCTATTCCTAAAAACTTGCTATCCCTATTTAAGGATAAACACTTCTTCATATTCCTTGATAGGTGATGCCTCTCCCCATTCTTGACAGCCTGAATTTTTTTTCAAGGCAGAGTTTTGCTCTTGTTGCCCAGGCTGGAGTGCAATGGGGCAATCTCAGTTCACCGCAACCTCTGCCTCCCAGGTTCGAGCAATTCTCCTGCCCCAGCCTCCCGAGTAGCTGGGATTATAGGCATGCACCACCACACCCACCTAATTTTTTGTATTTTTAGTAGAGATGGGTTTCTCCATGTTGGTCAGGCTGGTCTCAAACTCCTGACCTCAAGTGATCCGCCACCCTCAGCCTTCCAAAGTGCTGAGATTAAAGGTGTGAGCCACCATGCCTGGCTGCCTGCATTTTTTTAAAACCAGTATGACAAATGTATCCAATGTTGTATATAAGAACATGCATTTCCTTGTGTTTGCTGTCCATTTGTGTTGTCTTGAGAATTTCTCATATTTGTACATTTTTCTTTTTCCCTTAATGTCACTAATAGGCCAAGTGTTCGGTTTGCTCTTTTATGTTTAAAAGGCAAAGTGCTTAACCAAAGCCTAGCTTATTCAATTTCATATAACACTAGGGTTACACTACCCTAGTTCTGTTAGCTGCTCTAACCTCAGTTCTGACACACTGGAAAAAGTTCTGCAGCTACAGCTCGTAAGCAGTAGTGAAAGGGAATTGAGTATATCAACTCCAAATTGGAGAGTTAGAATTCTAAGTCATTGTTACTAAGAGTTGTACATTTACATAGATATCTAGTCTAATTCTTACTGTCATTATGGAGTGGCTTCATGTCTGGTAACACTCCTTGCTCCAAGGTGTTTTGATATTGACATAACCACTCCAGCTTTCTTCTGACCTATATTAGCGTGGTATATCTTCCTATCATTGACCTTTTGCGTCCTTGGACAAAGACCCAACCATAGGCTGCCTCCAAGAAACTTATTTTTATGAACTTTGAAAATCCATGCACTTTAGTAGTGCTATTTGGGTCATATTTCTCTCATGTTTGAAGTATACCATCTATTTTTGTATAATTTGTTTTTGTTTTTTCTGCCTGCTTTTATTCTTCTATCTCCTTTGTCTACTTTTTAGCTATAACTGTTTTTGTTGCTTTAGGGCTTACAGTATATGCTTAAACTCCCAGTTCACCTTGAATATGCCACTTCACATACAAGAAGCTATACTTTTCTCTTCTCCCAGACTTTGTACTATAGTCAATTTACTTCTACATGTTATAAACCCTGTGATACGTTGTTTCTTTAAACTGAGTTATCTTTAAAATAAGTCTTGACCTACATATTTACTATTTCTGGGGATTTACTTCGTATTTTTTCCCTCCTACCTGAATTTCTTTAGCATTTCTTATACCATCATAGAAGTCTGCCAATGATAAAAGAGGGAAAAACAGAAGCTGAAAGAATTGTTTTGCTTTTGTGTAAGATTCACTAGGAATAAGTATGTTGTCAGATTTTCTCAGTACCTTGTAGTATACCTTAGTTAAGGGAATTTTAAAAGTGTAATGTATGGAAGAATAAGAAACATTTCTTTAGAAGCAATTCAAGCCAGAAGACAGTGGACAACATCTTAAATAAGATTGCTTAAAAACAAGCAACAATTCATGCTTCTTGAAGTTCACTGAGCTCCTGGGATCTGTGGGTTTATGGTTTTTATGAAATTTGGAACATTTTGGCCATGTTTTTGTCCCTCCCTCACCCCTCGGGGACTCCAATTACAGCCACGTGCCACAGTGTATAAGATGATGTTCTCATAAGATTAGTGGAGCTGAAAATTCCTTGTTGCCTAGTGATGCTATAGCTGTCATAATGTTGTAGTGCAATGCATTACTCCTGTTTGCAACAATGCTGATGAAAAGAAACCTAATATACTGCCAGTCATATGAAAGTATAGCATACAGTTATGTGCAATACATGATACTTCAGTGACTGCTTACTGGTTTATCTACTATTTGAGTATTTCCTTCTACATATCAAGTTAATTAAGACAGTCACAGGCAGGTCCTTTGGGAGGTATTCCAGAAGGATGCATTGTTATCATAGGAGATGACAACCCCATCCGTGTTACTGCCTCTGAAGATCTAGTGGGACAAGGTGTAGAGGCAGGGAACAGTGCTATTGGGATCCTGACCCTATGTAGGCCAAGGCTACTTTGTGTGCTTACATCTTAAAGGTCTAAAGAGTAAATAGAAACAAGCTTATAGAATAAGGATAAAGACATTCTATATGTTTCTACAGTGTTTTGAGCTAAGTATTACCAAAATTTCAGTTACAGTTAGAGTTTAAGTTAAAGATAATTTGGTACTAAAGTTTTATGAAGCTAATGTAGCTTAAGTATATGATGTTTAGGAAGTCTACAGTAGTGTACAGTATCATCCTAGGTCTTTACATTCACTGACTCACAGCAGCTTCCAGTCCTGCAGGCACCATTCACAGTAAGTGCCCTGTGCAGGTATACTTTATCCTTTACACCCTATTTTTACTATGCTTTAAGATGAAAATACTGTTTTGTTACAGTTGCCTATGGTATTCAGTAATATGCCACACAGGCTTGTAGCCTAGGAGCAGGCCATATCATAGAGCCTGGGTATGAGTAAGCTATACCTTCTAGCTTTGCTTAAGTCACTAGTCTTGTTTTTCAAATCTTTCATGCCTCCATTTAACATGTCCAGTTCTCTTTCTCGAACGTACGGGATGTAGGTATCTGAGTGTCCCCGTTCTCGTTATGATTTCTAGACCTGTTTTTTATTGAGGCGTTGTACTTTTATAAAATTCAGAGATGAGGTTTCATTCTGTCATCCAGTCTGGGGTGCCAGTGGTACAATCATAGCTCTCTGTGGCCCTAAATTCTTGGGCTCAAGCAACCCTCCTGCCTCGGACCGAGTAGCTGCGCTACAGGCACATACCACCAGGCCCAGCTAAGTTTTAAAAGTTTTGAAGAAATGAGGTCTTAATATGTTGGCTCGGGCTGGTCTCAAACTCCCAGCTTCAAGCAATTCATCTGCCTCATCCTCCCAAAGTGTTGGGATTACAGGCATGAGCCAACACACCCAGTCAGGAGTTGTATTTTGATTCTCCATATGCCTGGACATTTGATTGGATACCCGAAATTGTGACTTTGGATATTTTTGTATTTCTAGAATTATTCTTATACCTTATTCTAAGATAGTTACTTGGTCAGCTAGATCCTTTTGAGCCTTGCTTTTAGGTTTTATCAGGATTAGGATAGCCTCTAGTCCAGGACTTATTCCATTATTGAGGCAACACCTTTGAGTCCTTTGTCCTATGTCCCATGAGTTAGGTTTCTATTCTGGATGCTAAGAATAAAATTATTTCAAGTGCTATGTGAGTTCCAAGGATCATTTTCTTTCAAGTCCCTCTGGGTGGCTCTTCCCTGGCCTAAGGTAGTTTCTTCACATGCATTTGGAGCTCAGCATTCAGCTGAAGATTCAAGGAGGACCCTCTGTGGTTCTCTGGGGTGTTCTGTGTGTGGCTGTCTCCTCCAGCATTCTGCCCTGCTAATTCTAGCTACCTGGGCCAGCCAGAATTCAACTCAGGGAGATTGCTAGGCTGTGTTGCCTGTGCCTGGGCTGCATTCTAGACACTCTCCAGCCAGTAAACTGGGCAAGTTACAGGGTCACCTTGTTTATTTCCCCTCTTAGGCATCAGTCTTGTGCTCTTGATAGAACAGTTTTCAGACCCTTGATGTTTTATCTGTTTTTAGTTGTTTCAGGCAGGAAGATAAATCTAATCCTGTAATTCCATTTTGGCCAGAAGAAGCCTAGACTTTTCTCAAGTGTTTTGAAAAATCCCTCTTGGGGGTAGCTGTTGGTCGTTAAGACTTTCTAGTCTGACCAGTGGTCACTATCACTGCAGTATTACTGTTATGTACTTGCTTAAAGAATGATGGGATAAAGATAGGCAGGTTTTTGGTAGGTATTTATTAAATGGCTCTTAGACTCTCAGGTATAAAGGATAAACTTAACTCCTTGATTAGATCTCAGCTGTTGGATACATTTCAAGTCTATAGGCTCACAGTCTGATAAATCTAATGGTCTTTGTTCTTTTCATGCAAGCAGACTCCCAGGCAGTGATAGGCCAACAAATCTGAGACCTGTACAACCTAGCAGACTCTTGTTACCAGTGTCCCTCCAAATTGTTATATACCTGTCTCTCCAGGTTCTTGGAGAATGAACCCAGACCAATAAGGTCCTAGTGATGCCCACCTCAGAACCCGACACTCCCAAATCCCCTGGCTTAGAATGGTTTACTGCCTGAGAAATTCTTATGTGTGGTTCAAAACTGCACACAAAAGTGAAAGCAAGTGATTTGAAAGCAAGTGATTTGAAAGCAGTGATTAGCAGGACAGTTGTCATTTCCTCCTTAAGTTATGAAGTGTTTTTCCTTTAGGCTTATAATTCTGAAGTAAGATCAATGGCATAGAATACTCAAACAGGGTCTAAGATCATATTTTAGTAACTAACATTGTTCCAGGTGAAGTTCCTGGTTACAAGAGGTTAATCTGATCTTTAGAGATAATGCCTAAAGCCATTTCGATAGAAGCAAGCATCTAAAGGTTTTTCTAGCTGATTATAAGCTCTGATAAAAGCAATACCTGTTGAAGGAAAACAGCTATTTCTTCCAGGGAAGCTGCTCTATGTCAACAGTATCATACAAGAGACTGAAAGATGGAATCTTACTAGCAACAGCCACAGAAGTTTCTGCTTTCAGGATACTTTAGATCAACCTAGAATTTCAGAAACAGAAGCCATGGAAAGGAAGGGAATGAAAACAAATGGCAAACTGGAGGCTATCGAGAGCCACTACAATCAGAACTCAGTCTGGGGAAGCCTCTGAAGTCATCTGAGGAAAGTGATCTGAATCCAAGGTCAGAGGTTCTAGTGGTTCACCTGCAGATAACAAAACCACCCTCCATCTGGGCTTATCATTTCTGTTAAGAACTTATTCAACTGCTTTCATTTCTGTTAAGAACTCATTCAACAAATAAGAAATTCACGTCTTATTAATGACAGTGCCAAAAAATGACAACCTGCATTTCTAATAAAGAGTAGACACTCCCTGTGAGATTCAGGTAGTTCTATTGGGGTGGTCGATCCCAGCCATACAAAGCCCAAGGGCTTGTATCCAGAGGATCATCAGCTACACTAGGCACTAGGAAGTGACACTGCCAGCTTCACATGGCCACGTTATAAAATTGTTGAAGCAAAGAATTCTTGGGAAAAGGCCATTCTGTGCAGAAGTAGAGTTGAAGTACCACCATCTGTAGTCTGGTCCTGTTCACATAAATGCCCAGTCTCAGGGATTCCATACACTTACTGCTGGGAAGTCAAAGGCCTCTTCAGTACCAGAGGTGGGCAACAGAGACTGGAAACACAAAATTTTCCAGTTTCTGTTAAGCCACATGAAGACCATATCATTATGAATTGTACTTGTCACAAAGCATGCAAGGCTATAGATGAAGCCAATCATTTTACAGTCAACATTGAACCTGGGGCTGAATGCTAACATGCTCACATGGCTGGCAGAGCCTTGAAAAGTCTCCAGACTGCTCACAAAGGCCACCTGTTGGCTCACATGCTGGTCAGTTGGTTCAGAATGAGCGGGAGACATAAGTTAATGTGTCTTCTATCTCTTTGAATATTTTAACTTTTATAAAAGGGAGAAACTATACAGACTAATTTTGGTAAGGTTAGCATGAGATGTTCCTTGTCAGAAGATGGCATCAGTATTGCAAAGACAGTGCTACGACACATGCCGGTATCCTTTTCATAGACACTCAGACAATACTTATAGCTTCCGAGTTGTTTCAGACTTGTTTCTGTCCTTTTGTCAACACTGCTTCTCCACCTTAAGTAGGGTGATTGGTAAGTCAAAGGCTACTGGAAAGCTACAATTTAGGCAGTTAAAGGTTAAAGCTCTATGGTAACTGAAAGTCTTATAACTGTATGAGGATAAATCCCAGTGGCTACAGACAGCATCTATTGTGAGCCGACATGACTTATCAACAGCAATTCAAATGAAGATATAAGTTTCTGTGAAGTCATCTTTAATCCCAAAATTATCTTTCTAGACCTGAGGCTAACAAGACCACATTTGGCCGAGTCCATACATGAGTTGATTGAATATGCATTTGAAAATTGAGCCTGCACAAGTTGAAGGACCTGTAGCTACATTTGAAAAGCAAACCCCATAAAAGAATATCTCGTTGGATGTCAGCTGTAAGGTGTTTGTGGGGAAATTAAACCCTTTCTCATGGGAATTGAGCTCACAAAAGATACCATAGAGAAGTTTAGCCCATTTCTCAAGGTATACATCTCTCTCATGGGACTAAGAAGACTGACCCAAGCACAAGCCAGAGACTGGGGCAGTTAGGCAGCATCCATGGTGGTGTAAGCACCACGTGAGACTAGCACAGGTCCCTCAGACTGCACAGTACTTAGGTGAACACTGCAAGAGTCACAGCGCTGTGGAAGACTGGAGGTACAAGCACAGCCTCATGGCTGTATACCGTAGGTGTGGGCCTGGGCACCAAGATAGCATCTCACCCAGCATGGGGGCTTTCCTGCCCACCCAGGTAGCCAGTGTGTCCCACAGCTCTGGAGGCTACAGAGTGCCTGGGTGCCTCTTGGCTAATGTGGCCGCCATACACAGTTAGCTACAGACTCTCTGATGCATGTTTGCCAACTTGTGGGGCAGTTTGGGGTGCAGTAGGCTATAGATATGCCTACTTGTCTCCGACTCTGGGCATACCATTCAGTGCTAATGCCTTTCAGAGGACGATACACCAAGGAAAAACCTTGGCCCCTTCTTGCAGCTGGTGAAAATAAGGCTCACTAATAAAGCTCTGCTTTGCAATCTATTTTTGGTATAAGAATAAGCCCAGCTGGGCCTTGAAGTATGAGAAAAGCACTCCCTTGAAGTGCAAAAGCAGAAACAAAACATTTAAACTGTCTTCTTGGAGTCATTCTAACTTTAGAAAATTAGAATGACCAAGCTCACAACCTGTCATCTGAACTCAGAGGGTCATTTTTCAGATGGTCATGGTATTTCTGCATGTATTTGTTTGAATATATAAAGATGGTTCCAGCTTTAAACATCCTTAGGTTTTGCTTTTTGGTGGTCATGTTTAATTCAGTAGGTTACAACATGGCCTTCAGAGATACCAGTACCTTGATAACAAGGGAATGAGGAGCTAGCAGTCTTATTGTAAAGACTGATCGTTCATTCTTTTTATATCTACCTCAACTAATTGGAGTTTTAGAAAATTCTAGAGGCCATGGACTCAAGTGAAACAGGTTGTTGGGCAAGCTAGTCAATACAGCCAGACCAGGATTAAAGTTCTGGAGCTCTGTATCCAACTAAATAGCAGGCTCACAGACACATTGAGAACAGTTGCCCAAAGCCCCCATCATAAGACATAGCCAACATGAAGTTTGAGTGCATAGGAATTTGACCCTAGGTCCCATCCATTGAATTCATCCCTAACACCTATCCCAGAGTAACTAGGTTTGACACCACTTGGCTCCTCATGAAGAATCATAAAACTTTTTGGAGGGATGCCACTTCAACCAAATTGGGAAAAAGTAGAGGTCATTTGAAGGTGTTTTTAACTCATGTTCAGTCGTAGGGTCATCCTATATACTTGAGTAGTCCAGGTTTTGGTGTCGTTATTACAGATAAACATCTCAGGGCAGACCAGAACCATCAGATGATCACTTCCCCCTGCCTATCTCTTTTACATTTGTCACAGTTCTTTGATTAGGTGAGGCGGCAGGCCAGGTCATTTTCAGATACTTCTTGAGCCTGGAAAAGACAAAAACCAGATGCAGACTTCTCATGAGGCTGGTCCTCAACATCAGGAAATCAGGCTGGTCACATCATGGGCTCTCGGTATTAAGAGACTTAAGCACTAATAACTATAGAAAATATGATTCAAGGAAGCCATCACTTTTTCTGCAATAGTACATTATGCTCTTCTCAGAGCAACTTGCTGTTTAATATAGAAGCTATGTTTCTATTCTGTCAAGTTTCCAACTACAGTCTATAGCTCTATTCCTTCTATTCCTATGTGTTATCCAGGGGTCTAGGAACTATGGGTGTGAGTTGGGGTGGCTCATTATGTTCTCTTCCAAGAACCTACTAGCAGAATTTGTGGTCCCCATCCCCACAAGCTTAGGTTCTGCTAAGTCAGGGGTCCTGGTTCTAGAGTAAAGTAGGAGAGGTTTCTAATATACGCTAAGAGCATTCGATGTCAGATTCAAAGTGACCAAGCATGTACAGGCTGGGCAACCTAAAATGTTGCATAATCCACAACTGAGTGCTGACCTGATGCAAGTTGAAAATTGTGCATCTGATCACATGTGTCAGGTCAGTCAAAACACAGGCACACCATTTGTGTTCCAAAGCGGGGGAGAGACACTCCCCCAGCCCCCTTTAGCTGTGATACATCTTTTCTGCACATGCAGATTTCCCCCATACAAGCATGCCCACAAAGGGTAATAAGATGGCATGTATGCAGGCTGGGCACACCAATGGCAGATTTCCCATGATGCCCTACATGGGGACAAGAGCTATGCAAAGATTATTCTAAGTGTTTGGAGCAGCACCTCCCCCCCCCCCGCCAAATCTGGCCATAAACTGGCCCCAAAACTGGCCATAAAATCTCTACAGCACTGTGACATGTCCATGATGGCCATAACATCCATGCTGGAAGGTTGTGTGTTTACAGGAATGAGGGTAAGGAACACCTGGCCCACTCAGGGTGGAAAACTGCTTAAAGGCATTCTTAAGCCACAAACAATAGCATGAGGATCTGTGCCTTAAGGACATGCTCCTGCTGCAGTTAACTAGCCCAACCTATTCCTTTAATTTGGCCCAGCCCTTCATTTCCCATAAAGGATACTTTTACTTAATTTAATATCTATAGAAACAATGCTAATGACCAGTTTGCTGTTAATAAATACTTGGGTGAATCTCTGTTCAGGGATCTCAGCTCTGAAGGCTGTGAGACCCCTGATTTCCCACTTCACACCTCTATATTTCTATGTGTGTGTCTTTAATTCCTCTAGCGCCATTGGGTTCGGGTCTCCCCAACTGAACTGGTCTCGGCAAGTGGCATCCATCATGGGGGCTCGAATCCAGGTCGAAGGGTCGCCAGAGTGATGGCTGGAGAACTTGGAACTAGCTGGAGGACACCCGAGTACTCTTAAAGCAATCCCTGTGGTGAGAGGGGGAGCTTGGAAGCATCAGGGTAACAATGGGACAAGTGTGGGGTATGGTTCATTCTGATGAGGAAGTAGAGTATAGTGAAGTAACAGAAGAGGTTACAGAGCATGTTTATTTGCCAGTTAAAGTGGCAAAGGAGGGAGAAGTTCATCAGTACCCTTCTGTACCCCCTCATTCTGAATAAAAAGACCCTCCAGATCTTTCTTTCCTGGAGGACACTGGGTGAAAAGTAGTTGCCAGTGACTGTTCGAGCAGCACCTCGAGCAACCGCTCTTAGTTCTATTCAGGCAGGAATTCAGCAAGCTAGAAGAGAGGGTGATAGAGAGGCTTGAAAGTTCCCTGTTAGAATATACCCACTAGACCAACAGGGAAATATTAAAAGGAAAAGGCTCAAATGTAGCTGTAAATTACTCAAAGAATTTAAACAAGCTATAAGTCAGTATGGAGCAGGTTCTCCTTTTGTAATGGGACTGTTAAAGAATGTTGCTGTTTCCAGTCAGATGATTCCTACTGACTGGGATGCTCTTACTCGAGCTTGTCTAACTCCTGATCAGTTCTTACAACTTAAAACTTGGTGGGCAGATGAAACTTCCATTCAGGCTGCTTGCAACACCCAGGCCCAACCTCAAATTAATATAAATGCAGACCAACTTTTGGGGGTTGGCGGCTGGGCTGGTTTAGATGCATAACTGGTCATGCAAGACGATGCCATAGAACTGCTTAGAGGAGTGTGCATTAGAACTTGGGGAAAAAAAAATCAATTCAGGTGGAGAACAACATCCTTCCTTTACTGCTATAAAACAGGGACCAAGAGAATCATACATTGATTTTATAGCTCAGTTACAGGAGTCTTAAAAAGATCATTGCAGATTCAGCTGCTCAGGCTATAGTGTTGCAGTTACTAGCTTTTGACAATGCTAATCCCGATTGCCAGGCTGCTCTGTGACCTATTAGAGGGAAAGCATTTAGTTGATTATATCAAGGCCTGTGATAGTATCAGAGGTAATTTGCATAAAGCTACTACTCTGCTAGCATGGGCATTGGCAGAACTGAGAGTAGATAAAGGAAATACACCATTTCCTGGAGCTTGTTTTAACTGTGGGAAGCATGGTCATACTAAAAAAGAAAAAAATTAGCGAGTCAGGCTGCCAGAAAAAAGAAAACTGCTGATCCTAAAGTATGTCCAAAATGTAAAAAAGGAGACCATTGGGCTAATCAGTGTCACTCTAAGTTTGATAAAGAAGGGAACCCAATTTCAGGAAACACCATGAGGGACCCGTCCCGGGCCCCGTTCTAAACTGGGGCATTTCCAGCTCAGGCCATTCCCTCAGCCCTGTACAATGTCTTCCCCTGCCACAGCCAGTAGTGCTGCAGATTTATGCTGCACAAAAACTGTGAGCCTTCTGCCTGGGGAACCCCCTCAAAAGGTCCCAACAGGGGTCTGTGAACCCTTGCCAGCAGGGACAATAGGATTACTTTTAGGAAAGTCTAGTTGAAGTTTAAAAGGGGTGCAAATACATACAGGAGTCATTGATTCAGATTACAATGGGGAAATTCAAATTGTTATATCTACTTCTGTTCCTTGGAAAGCAGAGCCAGGAAAGCATATAGCATAGCTCCTCGTTGTACCGTATGTGGGAATGGGAAAAAGTGCAATTAAACCAAACAGGAGGATTTGGAAGCACAAAGAAGCAAGGCAAAGCAGCTTATTGGGTAAATCAGATTACTGATAAACATCCTACCTATGAAATAACTATTCAGGGAAAGAAATTTAAAAGGTTTGGTAGATACAGGAGCAGACATTTCAATCATTTCTTTTACAGCACTGGCTGTCCAAATGGCCAATTCAACCTGCTCAATGTAACATAGTTGGAGTTGGTAAAGCCCCTGAAGTATATAAAAGTAGTTATATTTTGCATTTTGAAGGGCCCAATGGACAACCTGGGACTAGTCAACCAATTATAACTTCTGTACCTATAAATTTATGGGGAAGAGATTTATTACAACAATGGGGAGCACAAGTTCTAATTCTAGAACAATTATATAGCCCTCAAAGTCAATATACAATGCATGAAATGGGGTATGCCCCTGGTATGGGACTAGAAAAAAATCTGCAAGGTTTGCAAGAACTGCTTCAAGCAGAAAAACAAAGTTCCTGCTAAAGATTAGGAAATACTTTTTAATGGCGGCCATTGTTAAGCCTCCAGAACCTATACCTTTAAAATGGTTAACAAATAAGCCAATTTGGATAGAATAATGGCAGCTAAGAGAAATTAGAGGCTTTAGAGAAATTAGTTACTGAGCAATTAGAAAATGGGCACACAGCTCCAACATTTTCCCCGTGGAATTCAAGTTTTTGCAAGAAAAAAGTCAGGTAAATGGAGAATGTTAACTGACTTAAGAGCCATCAGTTCAGTTATACAACCTATGGGAGCATTACAGCCAGGATTGCCTTCTCCTGCTATAATTCCCCACTCCCCCAAAAAAAGGGCCTTTAATAGTCAAATTTAAAAGACTGTTTCTTTACTATCCCTGTAGCTGAGCAAGACTGTAAATGGTTTGCATTTACAATTCCTGTGGTAAACAACCTGCAGCCTCCTAAGTGTTTTCATTGTTTTACAGATGGGTCTATAATGGTAAATCATCTTATTCTGGATCAAAAGGTAAAGTTTTCCAGATGTCCTGTACTTCAGCTCAAAAAGCAGAGCTAGTAGCAGTAAGTGAGGTATTGAATGCTTTTGATAGCCTATTAATGTGATTTCTGATTCTTCATACGTGGTTCATTCCAGTTAATTGAAAATGCTCGATTATGATTTCATACAGATAGAAAACTGATGACTTTATTTACCCAATTGCAAACACCAGTTAGGAGTAAAATACATCCTTTTCACATCACTCACATTAGGGCTCATACACCCCTTCCAAGATCTTTAACTGAAGGGAATCAAATGGCTAATCACCTAGTTGCTAATGCAGTAACTAATGCTAGACACTTTCACAATTTAACCCATGTTAATGCCTCTGGTCTCAAACATAGATACAGCATTACCTGGAAAGAAGCTAAAACTATTATCCAGCGATGCCCAACTTGCCAAGTGGTACATTCATCTTTTACTGGCGTTAATCCTTGAGGATTGGAACCTAACTCTCCTTGGCAAATGGATGTCACATGTTCCCTCGTTTGGGAGACTAGCTTGTGTACATATGTGGACACCTTTTCTCACTTTGTCTGGGCTACACGCCAAACAGGAGAGTCTTCTGCCTGTGTTAAATGTCATCTTTTGCAGTGTTTTGCGGTGATGGGCATTCCAGCTTCTATTAACACAGATAATGCCCCAGGCTATATAGCCAAGCTCTAGCTACATTTTTCTGTATGTGGAATATTAAACACATTACTGGTATCCCATACAATTCTCAACGACAAGCCATAGTGGAAAGAATGAATCTTTCCCTAAAACAGCATTTGCAAAAGCAGAAGGGGGGAAATAGAATATGGAACCCCATAGACACAACTGAATCTAGCACTATTAACTTTAAATTTTTTGAGCCTGCCCAAAGGCCAGATGTTACCAGCAGCTGAACAGCATCTACAGAAACCAGCTGCAAAGACAGAAGTAGAACAACTGATTTGGTAGAGAGATCCAATAACAAAAAGTTGGGAAATAGGTAAAATAACTTGGGGTAGAGGTTATGTGTGTGTTTCTCCAGGCCAAAACCAACAGCTGATTTGGATATCAAGACACCTGAAACCTTATCATGAGCCAGATGCTGAGGAAGAGATTTCTGGAGGATCCTGAGGACCCCTTGGTTGCAGCCATGTTGAGATGGACGCTGAGGAGGACCCCAACTGTCACGAGCAACACCCAAACACAACCACCCACCTGGGAACAGATCAAGAAGCTGTCACAGATGGTGGAAGAAAACCTGAGGAAAGCAGGACAACCAGTCACAATAATTTAATGATAGCTATGATAGTGGTTATCACCACTGCCGTGAATATTTCTTCAAGGGCTGACACAGAACAATTATAGGTATTGGATATATTTGTCAATCTTGGCTGGTAATAATGCCTGGATTTAATCACTCTATGACACAGTTACACATGCTTTCTGATCTCAGTATTTACCATAATAAATCTGCTACTATAATCGAGGCATACCACCCTCAAAAACCTATTTGTAGAGAGGATGTGACCCAGTTAGAAAAAAATGAACATACTCATTTAGGAAGATTGCATTGCAGAACAGGCAGAGGTGCTGCACAACGATTCCTATGGAATCATTATTGATTGGTCTCCTAAGGGGATGTTTAGCTTGAATTGCACATCTCAGTCTGCATGTCACGACCACACTATGTTCAGCTGATCTGAACACAAAGGTCAGCTGGTAGAAGTGATAAGTATGGCAAGAATTCCTATTATCTGGAACCATGGCAGCATAGTGGCTCCTCAACTTAATGATATGGCCCGCTGTAGGAGCCAAACAACATAAGGATTTGTGGAAACTATTAGTAGCTCTTAGGATCAAAATTAGGGAAAGAATAACAAAGCATCTAGAAAGACTAAAAACTTGTCTTTGGATATTGCAAACTTAAAGAACAAATATTTAAAGTATCCCAGGCACACCTGACCTTAATGTCAGGAACTGGAGTGCTTAAAAAGAGCTGCAGACAAATTAGCTAGTAACCCATTATAAAATGGATGAAAACACTTGGAAGCTCTGATTTCAGTAACAATTGTGCTTTTAATCTGTGTTGTCTGTCTTTGTATAGTCTGCAGATGTGGATCCTGACTCCTGCAAGAAGTAGCTCACTGTGATAAAGCTGCCCTTGCTTTTATCGATTTGCAAATCAAAGGGGGACATGTTGGGAGCAGGACCCCCAAAATCTGGCCATAAACTGGCCCCAAAACAAAATAGCTGCAGCATTGTGACATGTTCATGATGGCCATAATGCCCACGCTGGAAGGTTGTGGGTTTATGCGAATGAGGGTAAGGAATACCTGGCCCACCCAGGGCAGAAAACTGCTTAAAGGCATTCTTAAGCCACAAACAATAGCATGAGGATCTGTGCCTTAAGGACATGCTCCTGCTGTAGTTAACTAGCCCAACCTATTCCTTTGATTTGGCCCATCCCTTCATTTCCCATAAGGGATACTTTTAGTTAATTTAATATCTATAGAAACAATGCTAATGACTGGTTTGCTGTTACTAAATACGTGTGTAAATCTCTGTTCAGGGATCTCAGCTCTGAAGGCTGTGAGACCCCTTATTTCCCATTTCACACCTTTATTTCTATATGTGTGTCTTCCCCTAGCACTGCTGGGTTGGGGTCTCCCTGACTGAGCTGGTCTTGGCACTAAGCTCTGGTAGAGATACCAGAAGGGTCAAGTCCTATAGACAGCCCTGTGGATAACAGTGATAAAAAGGCAGCATTTATGTTTATCTTTAGCACAGAAGTCAAGCTGTTGGAGAAACTGAACAGCAGTTAGAGTGTGAAGCATCTTACAGAAGAGTATAGTATTGACCACCATATGGAATGACCACCATGTGACCTGACAAAACAAAAATAAGCTAGTGAAATCCATGCTGAAAGTAGTGGATAGTAGGAAAACATTAAATAAAGCTGTAAGTGAGAGTAATCATTTTTGAGAGTAGATCTGTCAGCCTGGCAGTGAACATATGCTGTGCTAATTATGAAACAAGCAGAGATCACCATGGATTGAAAATTAGGGGGAACTTAATATTCAACAGGCTGATCACAGCAGTTTAAAAGACATGACAGTAAGTTTTCAAACATTTGTGGCAATAAAGACATCTGATCACGAAGCAGTGAAGAAATTCCTTAGTCATTCTGCCAAGGTCACTTCTGGTGAAAGTCTGATGCCAGGACAAGTCTGTGATGCTGACAAAATACTGTTTTAGCATTATTGCCCCAGAAAGACTACAGCTGATGGGACAGCCTATAGAAATTGAGGATGCCAAGGACAGTAACTATGCCGGGATGTGCTAATGAAGACATAGTGTAAACTTGTTATGACTGGCAGAAGCTTGTGTCCTGAGTTTCCTAGAAGTCCATTATTGTGCTAACAAAAGGGAGTAATTTAGGAACATCTTCCCCTGTTTATCATTTTGTGTCAGTAACTCACACTCACTGCAGGGAAGCTAGACTGGATGACAGCACCGAGATTGTTATTCCTTGACAATCGTTCTGTTCATCTTCCAGCTGAAGTTATTGAAAAGTGTTTATGCCATGTACTTTCACAACACAATTGCATTAATTCAGCCACATGACTAGGATAAGCCTTAGACCAGTAAATGAACACTTTGAACAGCATGCTAGTAGCTGTTAACAGAAGCATGGGTGTAGGTTTTCAAAAGGAACCCAGCGTAGCAAATGCTTACATGCTGTTGTCAGTGCTTGGAACAGTGATCAGTGTGTGCCTGAACATACAACCTCTGGCCTGCAATTATGTTCAGTGATGAACAAGGTAATGACTCTGAAGAATTTTCATGCGGGAAATGACCCTTACATATGCAAAAAATATGTCTTCAGAGTCCATTAGTAAGCTGGAAGAAATGGATGCTGACTTTTGGAAAGTTGTTCATTGCCGGGGAAATAGCTGAAATGGCTCTGAATCAAAGTGACTGTGGAAACAGCAAAAGTAATAGTATAGAAGTATCTACAGATGACATGGTTAAGTTGTGTGATGGGCTTCAAAACTAGAGCAGAGTATGTTCTTAAATTGCATCAGTCTCATTTTATCAGTAAAAGTGATGGTTTAAATGAGGTGGATGGCGCTGGAGGAAGCATTAAAAAACCCATTCAGCAGACTGTCTCATGCTAAAGGGCCCATTTCCTGGTCCTTCAACGGCTTGATGTTTTCTCATGTAAAGAAAATACAGTGTAACCTTTTCATCAAAAACAGCATCATAGGTAGACTGAAAGCCCACTTCTGTTTAATAGCTGATGCAGGTATTCTGGTGATGCTAATGGGCCTAGTTACCCTATGCACTTTTCATTGCATTAGTTGTATGTCTTTTATACTGTTAAATACCATATAAGCAAGTGATTGCTTATCAGTGGCACATAAACTCAAAGTCAAGAATGATGGTGATGCTAAACTATAGGTTGTCCATATGGGTGGCTGAGATAGTGACACCTTTGCTTTGATGGTTTGGTATAAACTTTGTTTCAAGCACAAATATCATATAAAGTAACCATTAGGTGAAAGTGTACATGAAATTGTTTTTAGACTTGTCCCACCCAAGATCTCTCATGTGAATGCAAATATTCAAATTCGAAATACCCTGAAGATACTTCTGTTCCCAAGCATTTTGAATAAGGGATGTTCAACCCATAGCAGTGACCAGGTTTCTTCCAGTAGACTGGCAGGCAGGAGTTATACCTGCAGGGGCAGCCAAATCTGGTTATGGGGCATGAGTTGTTACATCATGAGGGCATGGAAAAGGGTGTCTGGAGTTTGCATTAGTCATTGGGGGCATCACTTGATACTTTCACACCCAGGGAGAACGTTGAATCTTTGCCCTTAATTTCCTCATCTTTGTCAGGCAATGGTTGGAGTTGCTCAAAGATGAGGGTCTGGGTCACTATCAGGTACATCTTGTGGAGGGTAAGGGAGATTCCCAGTACAGAACTTTAGAGATGTGGCTATAGATACACTTCCTGGATGTGAGTGATAAGAAACCATGTTACTGGGGTAATACTGCATAGAAAGATATTTAAGCTTTTCATCACTGACCCAGTTCCTTTCAAGACAATGCTGCCTCCCAAGGCCAACATGATCTAAAGGCATTTGGAGATAACCCAAGTAGAAGTCCCTTCTGAAAGAAGAACTGTTCCTTAATTGCACCACTTCTATATGGACCCGGGAAGTGCACCTTCAGCTCTGTCTTTCCCAGATTTCTTTGGTTCCTTCAGAAATCTTGGATAGTTCAGAACATGGAGGATGCAGAGGTTGTGATGTATCCAGTAAAGCCTGTGAAGCCCAACAGACTTCTAAGATGGGAGACTGAGCGGCATATCTATGACTACAACACAAAGGACATATACCAAAGCTGCACGTACATTCAGTGACTAGAAGGGGTGAGAGCGCAGAGGCTCCACCATCTTGCCCTGGAACAGGACTGGAAAAATTATTGCTCTAGAGCTCCCTACAGGGAGGCCAAGGCTTCATCAGGACTGCATCATGGCTTGGCATCTTCTGTGCAATGCAGCCTCCTTTCCCCTTTTCACAAATGTTGACTCCTAATAAACTGATACAACACCCATCACAAATCTTGACTTCATTATAGACTTGGACAGGAGCAAGTGGTCCAAGGGCATGGAGAGGATCCAGGTGCTGAGCTCCCTCCTGAAGACAGGAAGCATTCCTGTATTCACCTTATGTAGTACCTGGAATTTGGGTTTGCTTTTCCCTGTAGGCTTTGGGGTTCCTGTGAGGGCTGGAACTATTCTGCACCTAGAGACTCCACTGAGTAACTGAAGTTCTAGCCAGGACTCTGCTCCTTCAAAGCCTCTCATTCTAGGAAAGGGAAACTTGGGGCCCCTTCCTGCCAGTTGGTGAGGCCTAGACATTGCCACCAATCCTGCTCAACTGCCTGCTCTGGAAAAGGCTCAGCTGGGCCTTAGGTTTCAATGAGAGGGGTACTTAGCCACAAGAACATACTATTGCCTTTTACTGTCTACACTGATTTTTTTTTTTTTTTTTTTT
>NW_012121709.1:2253249-2383384 GCF_000951035.1 Colobus angolensis palliatus
GTCTCGGCTCACTGCAACCTCCACCTATGTGCAAGTGATTCTTCTGCCTCAGCCTCCCAAGTAGCTATTACAGGTGCCCACCACCACACCCAGCTTTTTTTTTTTTTTTTTTTTGAGACAGTCTCCCTCTGTTGCCCAGGCTGGAGTGCAGTGGCACAATCTCAGATCACTAAGAACTGCCTCCTGGGTTCAAGCAATTCTCCTGCCTCAGCCTCATGAGGAACTGAGATCACAGGCATGTTCCGCCACGCCCAGATAATTTTTGTATTTTTAGTAGAGATAGGGTTTTGCCATGTTGGCCAGGCTGGTGTCGAACTCCCAATCTCAAGGTGACTCATTTGGCTCGACCTCCCAAAGTGGTGGGATTACAGGCATGAGCCACTGCTTCCAGCCTACACACTGGTATTTTTGAACATGTGTGTGTTTTGTAGAGATGGGGTCTTACGACACTGCCCAGGCTGGTCTCAAATTCCTGGTCTTAAGTGATCCTCTCACCTCAACCTCTTAAAGCACTGATCACAGGCATGAGCCACAATATCCAACCTATTTGTTTCTAAGAAAAACTACTAAGGCATACCTTTGGAAATTTCAAGGTGTGTTTTTTTCTTAGGTGAGGGAAGTCATTTTAATGTCTTGACCACAGTAGTCTCATTACTTTGGCACTCATGAAGGCATTAGTCAGAGTGTCAATCCAAATCTATTTTAGGCAACCAGAGCCTATCATGCCACATGGCTTCAACATAAGTCCCAGAGACATTGACGTCTCCTGAGATTTTGTAGGCTAGCACAAAACAAGAACCTCTGAGGACTCAACTGTTAAGATTTCCTATTCATGGTTGAAAAAGCTACAGCATCTAGTTCTGAGTTCTTTATGAAAACTCATGACTCTTTGCCTGAACATTGCTGATAAAGTCTCACATGCACAAGAGCAGTTAGGTCTTGTCCATGTCTTCTACATGGACACTCAGTAGAAGAGAAGGCCCCATTCAGGAAGAGCTGGTGTCATCTTGGGTCAAAAGATTCTTTCCAAGCTTCTCATCTACAGGCCAGCTCCGATTCACATTCTAGATAAGTTCTTAAGAGTTGATGAGCAAGAATTCACTGACCAAGACTGATGTCTCTGAAATTCAAGACAGATGAACTGAATGAAGTTCAGCACTGCATTCTCTATAAGCCATCTTAGGGTGGGGGGACGCACCCATTTAGCCCGTGGCCGTTCCTCCTGCAGCTCTGCAATATGGCCCAACCCACAAGTGAGGGGGTAGAGGTCCCTGCTGCTTGGAGTAGCAGGCAGGAAGTTGTATTTCTTGGGAAGCTGGTAGCCTTCTGCAGCTTGTCCCAATGATCCTAGTGGTGCCAAAATGAAAGTGACAAGAGTACAAAGTGGAAGAGTAGTTGAGTCTTGATACTTGCAGTATAAGAACACAAAAGGCTCCTGCACCTGATATGCTAAAGACCATCTAAAGTTAGCCAGGCATAGGTGTGTGTATGCCTGCAGTCTCAGTTTCTCAAGAGGCTTAGGTGAGCATGACTTGAGCTTCGGAGGTTGAGGCTCAGTAAGCATGCCATTGAATTCCAGCCTGGGCAACAGACTCTGCTTAAAAAAGAACCACCACACAAAAGCACCACAGAGTGGGAAGCTATCTGCAGGCGAAAGGAAATACAACCTGCTCCAGGAAAGCAGAGCTGATGGCAATGGGCTCAGAAAGCCTGACCTGCAGTCTAGGGCACAGCCCAGCCCCCACTCCCTCGACTTGGCTCAGCCGTTCATGGTAAGTGTGGTCAGAAAGATTCCAGTTAGAAAAGACAATGTCAAAACCAAGTCCACATCGTTTTTGCCCCTCAGAGAGCCCAAGTTTGTTCAAAGAATGATAGAAGTAGAGTCCCAAAAGAAGACATTCATACAGCCAACAGACACATGAAAAAATGCTCATCATCACTGGCCAGACAAATGCAAATCAAAACCACAATGAGATTCCATCTCACACCAGTTAGAATGGCAATCATTAAAAAGTCAGGAAACAACAGGTGCTGGAGAGGATGTGGAGAAATAGGGACACTTTTACACTGTTGGTGGGATTGTAAATTAGTTCAACCATTATGGAAAACAGTATGGTGATTCCTCAAGGATCTAGAACTAGAAGTACCATATGACCCAACCATCCCATTACTGGGTATATACCCAAAGGATTATAAATCATGCTGCTATAAAGACATATGCACACATATGTTTATTGCAGCACTATTCACAATAGCAAAGACTTGGAATCAACCCAAATGTCCATCAGTGACAGACTGGATGAAGAAAATGTGGCACATATACACCATAGAATACTATGCAGCCATAAAAAAGGATGAGTTCGTGTCCTTTGTAGGGACATGGGTGCAGCTGGAAACCATCATTCTCAGCAAACTATCACAAGAACAGAAAATCAAACACCGCATGTTCTCACTCATAGGTGGGAACTGAACAATGAGATCACTTGGACTCGGGAAGGGGAACATCACACACCAGGGCCTATCATGGGGAGGAGGGAGGGATTGCATTGGGAGTTTTACCTGATGTAAATGACGAGTTGATGGGTGCAGCACACCAACGTGGCACAAGTATACATATGTAACAAACCTGCACGTTATGCACATGTACCCTAGAACTTAAAGTATAATAATAAAATAAAAGAAGTCGAGTCCCAATTACTATCAACTCTGCTGACGGTAAAGGAGAACAATCTTGCTTAGTTCAAAAGCAGAGCAGTATGTAGAAAGAAGCTACAGAAAAAAGCTGAAGCCCAGGCCTCAGCTAGGGTCAGTGGGAGCTGGCAGACAACCTCAGCCACCAAATCAAGATGCTCAGCCCCTTGGAGGCAGTAGCTAAATGCTTTAAGGAACAATGTAAGACGTTTGCCATGGTCCTGGACACCAGGCGTGAGCTGCCTATGAGATTGAGCCACCTGGAGGAAGATGGGCAGTGGTTCTTAGGTATCTTCCCAAAGCAAGTTCAGCTGCCCTTGAGTTTGGTTGTTGCTAAGAGCTCTCACAGGTCATCTAAATTTTGCTCAAGACTGTTGCAATAGGACATCACTCCCCGAAATCCACAGGTAAGACTTCCCCTGCAGAGTTCTCCACTGAATTAATCTGAAGCAGAATGCAACACAGTCCTCCCAGATCCCAGAGGATGTTGCTGGATTGGCAGCTTAAGTGATTTTTGAAGTTTTCCATTAAAGATTTACATATACAGTTACCAAACAGGAGTGACTACACAGTTGAGTAGGCAAAGTCAGGATGTTTGTCAGAAGATGACTTGGGCAAGGTTTGGTGGATCTAAGAATGATACCAAGAACTGCAGCAGGCTTACGGAGACACAGGACATTTAAAAGCAGTTTGGGTGCCAAAATATCGCCACAGTTCCAGCTGTTGTGATAGTTTTGGTTGTTTTGCCACATTTGTATGCTTTTGTCTGTTTTGTATTGAAGTGACTGTTGAAACTAAAGGTAAAAGGATAAGCAATAATGGAAAGCTTTGAATGAGACTCAGGTTTTTGATTCAACTACAATTTCCTTTCAACTCCTAACACATAGGCTCAATCTTGGCAAGTTACTAAGAGTCTCACCCATGAGTCTTGCCTATCAAACTGGGCTCCATGAGTGTTAAGTTCTCATCAGTAATTTGAACTCAAGGTTGGGTCTACCGTTGCTTAGAGTGACTATGAGGACTTTCCTCCCTAGATCACGGTTATCGAAGCAGGATACTTCCCTGACCCCTTCGTGGGACTCACAACAGGGGTGTCTTGTTTACTCAGTCTGCCACAACTCCTCGAAGGAAGGAGCATGCACGTGAACAAAGTGGGGATTGAAGTACATGAGCACTGGAATTGACTGGCAGCCTTGGTGTGAGCGGGATCACACTCCAGTCACTCAGACTCACTGCATTCCACCCCTCATGGGAGGAGGAGTGCAGGTGAGAGGGTGCAGGAGCCAGAGCGAGCACTTTTGAGCACTGACTGGCAGGAGAGAACTTGGCTCAGGCCCCGCAGCAGCATCCAGGCAGGGTGCCTGTGACTTCTGAAACCCCAGGGGGTGTGTTACAGTGCTTCTTTTAGCTCTGCCGTCTGTGGAAGGTCTTAAGTTTTAACAGCTCAATGGGCCCTCCACTCTTTCACATAAGGCAGCTGCCCTCTGCCAGAGAGGGCAAAGGGCCAGCGGACAGCTTTTTGTATCCACACTGGTGGCTCCTGAGCTCATCTGACATCCAGGAAAAATGAGGTTGCATGAGTGAACTGATGGATGGTAAATGCAGGGGATTTTATTGCCAATGAAAGTGGCTCATACCCCTATGGGAAGCTGAAAAAGGGATGGGGTGGGTTGGTAATCTTCCCCTGGAATCTAGCTGTCTGACTGGATTCTTCTCTGAAGCTATGCCATCAAGCTATCCCTCTGAGGCCAAGCCACTTCTGATGTCTGGCCATAGTCCCTGATGTCCAGCTACTTCTCTCTCTGCCAGCTGAGTCTGGGATGTTTATAGGCACAGGATGGGGGCAGGACAGGTCATGAGTAGTTTAGGAAAAGGCAACATTCAAGCTGGAAAATAGGGACAAAAGTTCTCACTTTGGGCCATAGTTTCAGGTCTTTCAGCTTACAGGTGGGGTTTTGTTGCAGACCTACCCCCCCTTTTCTGCCTAGAATTTCTCTGCCCCCGTCCCTATCATTAGAAGGGTCTCTCCAAGAGAGTTTGTGTTTTGGAGATACCAGACAAAATCCCAGAATCACGAGAATCATTTTCTTCAGCTGCTGAAATAAGTAGGTATAAGCCTACAGCCACTGGAACATAATTTCAGTACAAAAACTTCTTGCTGATTTCTAGATTCCTATTAGCCAGGGAAATCTCAGCCAAGAGTAGAGAACAGACCTTGGAAGCTGAACTCAGGTGCAAATCCTGGTTCTTTCACATGTAATCATGTGACACCAGATTCTAAGCCCTAAGCTTAAGTTTCTAGAAGTGGGATTTTCATATCAGCCAGTTTATAGCTTAAGAGCATGGGAAGCATCTAGAACAGATCTATAGTAAGCATTTAATTTTTGAGTAACAGAAAGTTCTTCCATGATTCTATTGGATTATTTGCAGTGAGAATACGGATAGGTCTTGATTTGGATCCAATGATGGCATTAGCAGTTCTTTCTAGTCTTTCAGAATAGCTTTAATATTGTGAAGACCAGGCAGATACTCAGTCTAAGTTGACATCTACTGAAAATTTGATCTTTTTCCCCTTCTTGGGAAGCAGCAGTCCCAGCATGGAGCCCAGATTAATTTGGGCTAAGATGTGGCCTTGTCAAGTCCCTACCCCAGTTGGGAACAACACATAGGTGCCAGTTGACTTTGCCCATTAATACCCTTCTGTGAATTTCCTGGCTTCAAGTGCCAGAAAGTTATTTGTTAGGTAAATGGAGGATGCCCTGAAAATTTACCTGCTATCTCAAGAAAGTCTGTATTTGAGAGTCCAGCTCTGACAAACCCCTCTTCTGAAACCAGCCTGAGAATCCTAATCTCTTGTTGGGTCTCAGCTACTGGTGACTATTAAGGGCAAAAACCTCTAGGCAAATGGTTTTTATACAAGCCTGAGTGTTCTTAGAGCCGAGTTGTTAAACATGAGTTCCTTTGTCAGATGGATAGATTGCAAAAATTTTCTCCCATTCTGTAGGTTACTGTTCACTCTGATGATAGTTTCTTTTGCTGTGCAGAAGCTACTTAATTAGATCCCATTTGTCAATTTTGGCTTTCATTGCCATTGCTTTTGGCATTTTAGTCATGAAGTCTTTGCCCATGGCTATGTTCTGAATGGTATTGCCTAGGTTTTCTTCTAGGGTTTTTATGGTTTTTAGGTCTTATGTTTAAGTCTTTAATCTGATGAACAGCTAATATCCAGAACCTACAAGGAACTCAAATTTACAAGAAAAACCCCATCAAAAAGAGCATGAAGGATATGAACAGATACTTCTCCAAAGATGACATTTATGTGGCCAAACATGAAAAAAAGCTCATCACTGGTCATTAGAGAAATGAAAATCAAAACCACAATGATATTCCATCTCATACCAGTTAGAATGGCAATCATTAAAAAGTCAGGAAACATGCTGGAGAGGATGTGGAGAAATAGAAATGTTTTTACACTGTTGGTGGAATGTAAATTAGTTCAACCATTGTGGAAGACAGCGTGGTGACGCCTCAAGGATCTAGAACCAGAAATACCATTTGACCCAGCAATCCCATTACGTGGTATGTACCCAAAGGATTATAAATCATTCTATAAAAACACATGCATGTGTATGTTTATTGCAGCACTGTTCACAATAGCAAAGACTTGGAACCAACCCAAATTGCCCATTAATGATAGACTGGATAAAGAAAATGTGGCACATGTACACCATAGACTACGTAGCCATAAAACATGATGAGTTTATGTCCTTTGCAGGGACATGGATGAATTCGGAAATCATCATTCTCAGCAAACTAACACAGAAACAGGAAGCCAAACATTGAGTGTTCCCACCCGTAAGTAGGAGCTGAACAATGAGAACACATGGACACAGGGAGGGGAACATCACACACTGGGGCCTGTGGGGGAGGGTGGGGGGGCTGGGGGAGGGATAGCATTAGGAGGAAATACCTAAATGTAGATGATGGGTTGTTGGGTGCAGCAAACCACCATGGCACATGTATGCCTATGTAACAAACCTGCACTTTCTGCACATGTATCCCAGAACTTAAAGTGTAATAAAACAAAACCAATGTGAGTTTCTACAAGTCAGACTTTCAACACCAAACAAGTTCCCGGTTTCCAGTGGCTTCCAAAGGGTTCTCAGACAACATCCTGACTTGCTCAAAGCTCCATATGATCAGACTCCCTGACCACATGGCCAATAACTCTCCTTATAAGTACTACTGTCTTCCACCATTTGGAAATAGACTAGTTTTTTTTTGTTTTTCAGGTAACAATCTAGACAAAAACAAAGCAAAATTCTAAGGACAATGACATAAATTGAATTGTTCCAGAATGGAGCCAACACCAGCTTTAATAAAAAAGTTATTGGTAACCATCTCAAGAGGTCACACCGAAGACCTCTGAGAAGTTTCCAGAATTGAAGTTCCCAGGTTTTACAATCTGTCCCCAGTGAAAATGACAAGTGCCTAGGCAGATAAAGGGCATGTGCTTCCCACTGGCAATGTTGGAGACAATCTTCTCACAGGCACCTTCCTCACATACCCCTATTGTCTACAGACCTTCCAAGAAGTTTACAGGCTCAACAAGAGACTGACCACTGCTCTGGGTTTAAGTCAGTCCTAGATTTCGGTAGAATTGACAGTCAAGGACTGCTCCCTCAGCCCAGTTCAGGGATTTTCCATGAGGTCCAATTGGGGTATCAAATGCCCAGTGGCCAATACTGAAGCAACAGATGCAAAGAGTCATACACATTTTGAATGAACTAGTATTTGATTCTGTGGTTAACTGACCCCAAATCAAGATAATCTAGTTTCTAGACCTAAGTCTAAGCAAAACCACATGTGGTCAAAGTGAACAAGAGTAGAAGGTAGGGAAATAAGTGTGTAAGTTTAAGACTTCAGATGGATTGACCCTCCCAAAGGAGACACTGGATGCTAAGTCAAGGAACCTAGAGCTGTATTTTGGAAGAGAGAAGTGATAATGTCATATGCTTTATTTAATCTACCCCTCTAGGGAAAAAAACATAGGGAAGTGCTTCTGACCATACTGGGCAGTGGATTTGAGGCACTGCAGAATTACAAAGCATTCTTACTCATCCTTCAGCCTGATTCTTTCAACAGGAATGGTTCTTCTCAGGATAAATGATGAAGTTTGAGTAGCAAAGACCTAGTTCCAGACCCGAGCTACAGAGACCATGACATAAGAGGGTTTAGCTGGGAATGAACGATTGCTGTGTGTTCATAACTTCCAGATTTGTAATAGCCAGAGCTAGTATGGCTTAGTCTTTTGCCTTATCACTTTAGGTGACATTTGAGGCTGGAATTGGAAGCCAAAACACTGCAGGATGGAGTCCTCTGCTCAGGATTACTCAGCTTAAATGAATGCTGGGAAAATTCCTGGACCATTCCAGGAGGCTGCAGAAGGAATGCCTGACCATATTCCTGGAATTTGTTACCTTGCCATGATTACCACAAGCATATTTTGGAGCTGGCATCTTCTCCAGGTCCTAAGACTTCTGTCAGTATGGAAATCTGAAAGCCAGATTTCTTTCCATCAGCCAACAATATTTGATGTTATACTTGGAACTGAAGATTAAAAAGATTGGAAAGACTTGATGCAGGTTTCCTTCACCATAGCTAAGAACTACCATTTTATGTATTTCTGGTTTTCTGCTATTGACAATGTGCATTTCAAACAACTATAGAACTTTCTATTATATTTAATATTCAGGTCCTCATTTCCAAAAGTTATTATCTTATATAAAGGAACCAGGACAGCTTCAAAAATGGTGGTCTAAGGTGAATAAAATCATGAGAAAAGTGCTTAAAGAGAAACATTGAGAGCACAGCTAAGCTTGAAAGTGCTCCTCCTAACCAAATTTGCTGTAACTTATGACAAGATAACCCGATGCATTGCTTCTAGAAAGGCCCTCTGGTAGGAATACTAGATAAATGTTGGATAAGCTCAAACAAAACAAGGAGACAATTTCAGTGTGTCAAGTTGATATGACTTTGGATTCTTCAAAAACTTAAATTTTAGAAAAAACCATGTAGGGGTAGTATTCTATCAGTCTCCTTCAAGATCCTGCTTTCCAATCCATACATGTAGCCTCAAGCCTTAGACGGGACCTGATTTGGAATGGAACAGGAATATATTTCTCAGGATGGTGAGGATGCATGCCAAGGTCATGAAAGCCCAGTGGGAATTTGATAGAGAAATGTGGAAGAATTGACATAGTGAGATCCTCTCAAGGTAGTCCATTTCATCTTGCATTGTGTGAATACTTTGGAGCAATAGATTGGGATCAAAGGTGGTTATTCTTGGTAACTAGAATGGTGCAGAAGGTCATCCCAAGTTCAGCACCAAGGCCATGCAAGAGGAGGCTGAAATATATTGAGGCAGCCATTGAAAGACTAAGCCACCGATATTAGTGCCTGATTCAGGTTTATGGTCCCAAGATGGTCCTGGACAATACCAAATGCCTAGCCAGATTCACAAAACCCACAGCCATTAACTTCCCTGCTGGCATGGTCACCCATGGGGCAAGCTTCCCCATTCCCTGGGCTATTGACCAGGAGAGGGTTAACTGAAGACCATCTATGGTCACATCTGTGAGCTCTTCAGTGACACAAGCCTTCATTTACACACGTCAATGAAGCTAGCATTGAGCCCTTCCATAATGAAGCTAAGTGGACCACCTTTCCAAGTCTTGCCGCTTCATCCTACTCTCAACTCTTCCAATTGTCCTAGTAGCTGTTAGGTAAAAGGTAGAATGTCAAAGTCTGGTTTTCATACCCAGTTATTAACTCCTGCTTTAGCTGGCCAGGATGGAGGGAACATGTTTTAATCTCACGTTCACCTTTTTCCTCTAATCACTGAAGCTTTCTAGTGATTTTTAGTGATGAGGGGGTGAAAAAAGTGACCCCTGCTTCCATGGAATCAGGTATGTTTGCCCAGATGTAGCTATCCAGACAGGTATATCTGGAGGGTTTTTGAGGTTGATGAAAGGGGAGGGTCTGATGATTAGGTTAGGATTTATCTTGAAAGTTCTATTTCTTAAGAGGTCATACTTTCCATTCAGTAGAAATTCATTCAGGTTAAGGGAAAAAGAGAACCAGAGATTGAAGAAAATGCCCTTGGTCTCTTACTGTGTTTCCCATGCTCGAGTCTAAATGCCTCTGTTGGGGAAAACACTTCTATTCAATACTTATCCCAAAAGACTTCTGTAACCAAGTGTGTAGGGGTTTCTCCAAGTATTCCATCCTGCAGTGGATATCAGCTGAGGATCCAATTTAAATTGACACTACCCACTTGGAGATAGCATCCCATCCAGATTAAAAGCTCAGTCCCAAAAGACTGCCCCCCTCTTCCCACCAGGCACAAGTCTGGGCCTTCAGAACTGACTAGCCTTCAATTGGGATCTACCATGAACTGGGTTCAGTGAATTTGCTAGAGCACCTTGGGGAACTCAGGGAAACTTATGTTTCTTTTGTAAAGATTACAAAGGAAACAGACACACATAGACTAAGTATGGCAGAAGAGGTGTGAAGCTGCCATGCCCTCCCCCGGGACACTTTCCAGGGAACTCCACATGTTCAGCTGTCTAAAAGCTCCCCAAATCTGGTCCTCTTGGAGACACGAGATGGGCGTGATGGACAACCATGTAGAAATGTGATTGTGTCTCCTAATGAGATTATAAAGATTATCTGAGCAGGGAAACTCAGCAAGGCCTAACATTTCCAATTCTTCCCAATGTCTCTGTAGCATTCCTTCCTCCAAAGTGTGGGGCAGGACCCCTTCTCAGATGGGGTCTTGTGACCTACAGATCAGACAATGTAGGTCTGATAATTCATTTTATGGCTAACTCCAAGACAGGAAGGCAGGGGAAGATTCCTGCCTTGGGGAGAGAAAGGCAATGAAAAGGCAGTAGGGGAATGAGATTGTTTTGAGGCCTGCTTCTAAGGTCTAAAATGTTTCTAAGGTCTAAAAAGTCCTATCATAATGTCCTTGCCTGAAGGCAAAGTTCAGAGTATAAACTGGTTGATCTCTCTTCTAAAAAAAAATCTTATTGCTTGGGTTTTCATTTAGATTTTTATGTTTAAGTATAAAAACAAGTCATCCACACGTAACTATGTTTTTCTAGAGAAAACCATCCTACTCACCAAGAACCAGGATTGAGGTGAGTAATCTGGTTAGAAATAAGGATCTCCTTTTGAGTGGAGATCAGGAAGGTGGTCCTTAAAGTTGGCTATTTGGGTCTGCTATTTCCTCATTACCACTTAAGGGTTTCCTGTGCCCTGCTTATTCTGGAGAGGTAGACACTGGTCATATCTATAGCAGTCACCTGAGCCCCATGACTGTAGTGTAAAAGACACCTATACTTGTATACAAAAAGGTTTACAAATAGTTGGTCAACTTGAACATGTTACTGACAAGGGAGTATTGGTTATTTTCTGGTGGCACTGGTTATTAAAGCAGATCCAAAAAAAGTGATAGCAGCCCTTCTATTGGCACATTACTTTCTAGGATGCTACTTAGGTTTCTTAATTTAGGAAAACGTGCTTTAATTTCATTGCAAGATTTCTAACCACATCAGGGAATACATTCTACTTTATCCAATATGTGAGCTACATTCTCATTATGATAGGAAGTGTATCCCCAAAGGCATCCTGTAAGTAGACTGGAGTTCAAAGTATTTCAAAGGACAGAAGAAATCAAAACGTGGCTCAGGCAGTTTTAGACTTTTGCCTTCCTCCATCATTGGGCCAAGTGGACATTCCAAAGTTTCCTTGGATCCTTCTATAAGATCAACCCTAATTTGTGTTTAGGAATTTACACTGAGAACTTGAGGGAAACTGGGTATTTAAGATACTTAAGTTAACAGAATAATTCTGTCTCCCTTCATGTAGCTCTAGGACCATAAGACAGGACTACTCGAAGTGTTAGGTTTCTAGTGCTATAATCCCCATAGCCAAGCAGTCTGCCTCCCCATGAGTCAACATGGTGTTTTAAGAGATGGTGTCAGCTATGTTAGTTGAGACCAACAGACAGGCAGATGTAGAGATTGCCAATGTATGTCCTCAAAGTAATCCCCTGCCATGTTAGAGATGGGCAAGAAAGTCATTCAGGAAGAAACTTAAGAATAGTTCAGCAATGCCTCTAGAAAGGCTTAAGACACAGCAAGGACTCTTGGTTTAATCCTTCACCAAATTTCTCGTGAATGCTTCAGTCCAAAGGTCTGCGGACATTGCCTTCAAGAAAAGGCGAAAGTGCTGAAGTCCTACAGTAGTGGCCTGAGAGGTTAAGTCAGTATTTGGCTCAATATGGCCTGTGTTACATGATACAGGTCTCCATGGAGATAGTTATTGGTTCACCTAAAACCTTCCAAGTAACAGTCCTTCACTCCCCAAACTAAGGACAACATTTGTGCTGTCAATGTTCAGAAATCTGATTTAGTGATAAGATTCCATAGAGAAGGAACCTTATATAAGTAGCCATGAAGGCACTCAGGTGAGGCTACAACCAGATTCAGTTGCCACTGCAGCATCTTCAACAAGGTCAAATCTGTTCAGGGTTGGCCCCAGTGATTGATGAGCGCTTATCCTAAGCCTAATGCTCAGTGCCACACAGACATGGGAGAATAACCAACTTTACCTTCTCTGGGTTCTGACTTGATACCCCCCCATAGTGATTCCTACTCCAAGACCCAGGATAAAGGCGCTCTCAGAAGGAAAGTTAGAGAAAGATAGACCTGTTTATTCTGCAAGTGTAAATCAGGTTTTTAAGTAGAATAAACTTAGATGACAGCATGGGCATGCAATAAGATATACAAAGTGGGACAAGTCTGTGGGACAATCAGTCATCTTTGAGAAGTATGTGATGGGAAGAAAAAGAAACCTGCAGTTTAAGATGTAGCAACTTACTAGATAAGGTAGCAAAAGGAAAAAAGATGTAACAACCAACTATGTTTTAAGGTTATTTGAATCAGGATTTGACTTTATTTTAATCAGGATTCAAATCAAGTCAAGATATGTATGACACTTTGAAGTTTGGAAACTGATGGTTTATATCTAGTGATAAACTGGTTAAGCTTCTTTTTAGGTATTGAAGTATTACATGATAGTTAAAAATCCTTTAGAGATATCTGAATAGGTTGAGGGTTAATATTGGCTTCAAACGACTCAGGAAAAGTAGGTGGGGGCACATATGAAACAAGACTAGCCACGAATGGTATTTGCTGCTTGTGGGCATTTGAAAGTTATAACTACTATCTAGTTTGACATGTCTGAGGACTTAAGTTTAAACAAAACTTCCAGGCCACCTGAAAGACCAGGACAGTTTTGGTTTACATAGGTTCAGGGACTACAGGAAAGGTAAACATTCTTGGGGACTGCAGACAGCTATTTCATTCCTTGGTTCAAGGAGAAGTATTTCTAGGGAGTTGCAGAACTTATTTTACTGAAATCTCACCTTGAGAAGATCTGAATGATTTTGTTTTCATTTTGGCTAAGAGGATATCCATAGGCCAATTGGAGGCTCTTGTGCTTGACACAGAGTCAATATCAGGGAAGTTGACACCAAATTTGGTCACTTTGACATTCACTATTAGACTTCAGGCACAAGTGACCCCATGGCGGTGACAGAGCATTCCCCTACTCAATGGGAGGGGAAAGCTGCAACCCAGGACAGTGCTGATACCATCAAGGGGCCTGCCCAGTGAAGCCTGGATGGAAGTTCATACCAAGTCTGCACATGCAGATAGATTCTGGAGTCAATGTGAAGGATGAGTTACTGAGGAATAGCACCCAAAGGATGCCCAAGGAAATGTAGATTGGAGCCCTACCCTCTTTAAGACAGATATCCACATTCATGCCAAGCATATACTTTGGCATTAGTCTTTCCTGAAGCCATGTTTGGCTAGGATTAAGGACTTCCAGCCTTCTTGAAGATGACAATATCTAAGTCGAGTCAGGAGCTTCAATATTATAGAAAATAGGTAAAATACTAGGTAAACCATAGGATCAAGATTCATCCCAGACATAAGAAAAGGAAAAAGCCAGCTTTCCAATGGATAGGGGTTAAACTATATTATCAACCTCTGTCTCATCAATAGTGGGGCTTATGTGTGTGTCTAGACGATGCCTTAAGAAACGCCTACTCCCCGTGAGGGATGTTACCAAGGTCACACTTAGTCAACCACCAGTAACTTTGAAAAGTCCAGGTTAGACGTCTTGAGTTATTGCACATTCTGGATTAGTCAGTCATAAGAATGTGACAGAAGCATGGAAGGGGCTAGTGTAAATATTAAGATCCTACATTCTGGACCTGTAGAAGTGCTTGGACATGACACCACTCAAAAGAAAATGCTATCTATAACATACCCTCCATGTGGGATTGATTGTCAGAACATATGGAGAAAGGCAAGTTCACAGGTGGTGTTCAGCACCTTGAGTGATGGGGATGTTTTGATGTGAGAGACCTACAGGGCAGCCCAAGCTGTCATGCAGATGGAGTTGGTGATGAACATGAAGTGAGAAACTGGACCCTTCCCATCAGTTGCTGAAAACCTGGCACCAGCCACAAGCTTCAGACTTTGTTCTGGGCTCAAACAAGTCCAGGTACACTTAGTTTAACAAAGGAGAAGAGTACCCAATTGAAATAGTGGTCCATTAAGAAAGCTGCTTTCTATTAACATCTTACCTTCCAAGCTGCTACTTCAATTATTTCTGGAGAGATAACTAAAGAAGCCTGTTGAGTGCTTCTAGTTTTGCTGTAATGATTCTAAACTCAGATCATGAAGCTAGTCCATTTCATGCTAAGTCAGCTCTTGTTCACATTCTTTGGCCTGGTAACCCCAAAAACATTAGATAGTAACTACACTACCATAAATTTGGAAGGACTAGAAGAATCAGGGCTCATGTTAGCTGTTCTTAGAGGTCCCACAAGAGAAGTTTCTTCATCTTCAGAGAAGGGAACATTCCAGCATTTCCCTGCTTCTTTCATTCCAGAGTAATCCCCTTACTGATCTCCAAGAATCCATAAGTTGGTACATCAGGATAATAACGTTAAGAAATGTAAACAGGATAGAGTCCTTGATCTCCTTTTCCAGGAGGCAATAAGACCATCAGAAAACAAAGCTGTTCTTCCTTAGTGTCAAGTTTCCCTAATCCCAAAGCTTCCATGGCCAACCAGTCTGCTTCCCCATCATGAAACACAGGCATTTAAGAAGTTTATGTCAGCTCTTATTTGAGAGCCAATAGAAATAGATTTGGTGGAGACTATGAAGACAACTGTGTTTCCAAAGTTTACCCTTCGTAACCTTTGCAAGAAATGGGCAAAAGACATCTGGGAAAGCTGAAGTGGTAAACAGTTTAGCAATGCCTCTGGAAAGCTTACAACAGTAACAAGAACTTATGGCCTCTACCTATTGGCTTCTAGGGGTTGAGCCAAAACCTTTACTCTAAAGGTTTGATAAGCATAGGTATAAGCAAGAGGACAAGACCAGAAATTCTATAGCAGCAACCTCAGTTATTCTACCTCTTCTGAGTTCTTGACTTAATCTGAATCAAGATGGTCGGTTGTGTAGTAGACATCTCCTTGGAGAAGCAACTGGTTGGGTTTATCCAAAACTTGATCAAGTACCTAAACCCTCCTTGCTTCAAAAGCATGATTGATCTGTCTTCTAGTTATCTACATGCAGTGTTTGAAGCAAGTTCGCACCCCAAGAGGGCTTCCTTCAGCTGTCTTCTGGTTTTTCTCAGAGCTAGCCCTCCAGGTTAGCCTGTATCTTCAGTGAAGCTATTAGTGTCTAATATGCCCCTTTTCCCATAGCCTCCATAATGCTTGCGGGTGGCCTTTGGCCTGAACTTCTCCACACCACTGCATATGAAGTCAGTTCTTTTGAGGGATTTGGAGCTGTTGTTCTATTTCTCTCCACACTAAGGAAAAATGCAAGCTGTGACTAGTGCTAGGGATAACAATGGGAAGCCTAGACATCCCTTTTTAGGAGAGTTTGATGAAAGGTGAAGAACTCCAGGTTTCCTTAACTTGCCTCTTGGTATGAAACCCCTGCCTTGTAAGCCCTAGTATTCTCAACACCTAGCCCAAGATAAAGCCTATCCCATAAATGGGAGCTGGATAGAAGACAAGAGCCCTACCTTCCAGCCAAGCACACATGGGATTAGCCTCAGCAACAGGTAGGCTAGAAGCAGGACAAGAAATCCTTATGTTCTGCCCCTCCATGAAAAGTAGCCCTCTAAATTGGAGCTGGGTGGGTGCAGGGGAGTCCCTTGCTCTTGGCTGTCTCATGTTGGAGTGTACCCTTCTCACTGAGCTGAGCTGAAAAGCAGGTATAGATCTTGAGTTTGAACCAAGTTCTTAAGTTTTAGATTAATTCTTACTGTATGACCTTAGGGCCATTTCAGAGACTAAGTGGATTTAAACAATTTTTGTCAGTTTCATGGGATAAGGTTCACCATGAAGTTTTTCATTGCCTTGAAAATGTAGGACTCAGCATGGCTCTGTTTATGAGCATGTGTACAAATTGTTTACTTCAGAATGATGCATGATGGGGAAAAATGGAAGATTGAGACTTTTGGGAGGATACTTCTGGTAAGGGGGCTTATACAGTACAATGTGGAACACTTGCCTGGGTATGTCTTCATACTTCCAGATAGTGTTGGGTACTTTTTTAAGGGATTTTATATGATTTGACTGTGTCCCCACACAAATCTCACCTTGAATTTTAATAACCCCATGTGTCAAGAGTGGAACCAGGTAGAGATATTTGAATCATGGGGTTGGTTTCCCCTATACTGTTCTCATGGCAGTGAGTTCTCATGAGATCTGCTAGTTTTATAAAGGGTTCAATCCCCTTCATTTGGTTCTCATTCTTCTCTTGCCTGCTTTCATGTAAGACATGCCTTTATTCCTCCTTGCCTCCCACCATGATTGTGAGGCCTCCCCAGCCATGTGGAACTGTGAGAGTCAATTAAACCTCTTTTTCTTTGTAGATTACTCAGTCTCGGGTATGTCCTATCAGCAATGTGAAAACAGACTAATACAACATCTCTAGAGGCACATGCCACATGGTCCAGCCATAATTATTGTCACAAGAGTTTCCTTTCTATATGAAAGATTATGTTGATCAAAATTCTGAATGCCTTATGTTTTTCAATAGAAAGTTTCCGTTGTATCAACACAAGGCCCCACTAATCACGAGGGGATCTGTATATACATGGAGTAGTTGAGGTAAACCAAGAATGGTGACTTCAGTAACATTCACCATCGGGTCATTTTCTAGTTGATGTAACCCAGTGGCAATGACAGTGTTCCCCTATCCAGAAGGGAACTTGCAACTCAGCACCAGTGTAGACACCAGAAATAGGCCTGTCCTACATGGCAGGAGGCTCCCACCAAGTCTGTAGCTGCAGGTAGATGTGAGTCAAGGTCAGGGAGAACTCACCAAGGAACAATGGCACCCATTCCAAGAGCTCTGCATTCCAAGACAGATTTACATGTTTATGCTCCCAGTTGTCAGATCTTTACCCAAGAAGTGAGTTCAGAATTTCTCAGGAACTGGAAGGGGAACCCCAGGCGACTGGTCAGGTGACCCTGCAACTGCTCTTCTCTGTACCGTGGGGTCTGAGGTTCAGTTTCCCAGGTTGGGATCTCAGGGAGATGCTTACTTCCCTCTGCCCTTCTAAGCCTCAGCCTCCCTGTGCAAAGATGCCAAGCATAGTTCCTTCATAGCCTCTTCATTCAGAGCACAGCTGCATGTTGCTCAAACTACAGTCAGGATTCAGTAAAGCAGGGATTTGAGGATGTAAAGTTCTATCCCTCACACTTCTAGACTGAGAAATCATAACCCCCTCTAACTTGGCATAGCTGCTGTCTTACCTGAGAAAGTTTACAGGCTTCTCCTCTGAGGCTCCCAGCCTCCCACCACAGAGCCAGGAAGACCAAGAAAGGGATAAGCCAGGAAAAGCATGCAATAACAGCTTTACCACAGTAAGTCAAAACCTAGATAATACATGCTTGTTCCAGCTAAGTAAACTCTTGCTACAAGTCCCTGCCAACTTAACATTGTCTCCCAGATCCCCATCCTTCAGGAACAGAAAACCCTTACGTGCCTGGTGGCTGAGGTGATGGCTGAGACTTCTCTGGCCTTAGAGGGAACAAAAAAACCTATACTTGCCACAAAAGTGTCATTCTCATTTGGTAAGAGCCTGGGAATGTCTAGTCCTCTAGGAATCCCCTTAGTTCCAAGGTTGAGGGATGCTACCCTATTGGCAGAACTCTGCCTCCCTTTTCTCTGGAATCTTCTTGTGGCATCCCCAAGATCAGAAGCAGCTTTGTGGCCTTTCCTAGGTATAGGGTGGGATTTTTTTTGTTTTTTTTGTTTTTGTAGTGCTGGCTTGCTGGTGGTGAATTCTCTCAGCATTTATCTGAAAAAGACTCATTCTTTTATGAAACTTAGTTTTGCTGGATACAAAATTCTTGGCTGAAAATTATTTTGTTTCAGGAAGTTAAAGATAGGGCCCCAATTCCTTCTGGCTTGTGAGGTTTCTGCTGGTTAAATCTGCTGTTAACCTATAAAGGAAAACGTATCCTGCCAAGACAGATTTCCATCATATCCCCAGCTGTCAAAGTACTTCATAGGAGAAACATGTTGAGATTCTCACAAAACTAAGGGGCAGAGGACAAGTTAAATGAGCCTGTGGCTGCTCTTCCCCTCCACACCGTTGGGGTCCTGAGGTTCAGTTTACCATGTTAGAGCCTCAGACTCCTCATTCCAAAGATGTCAAGGGCAGTTTCTTGCCAGTTTTGGCATTGATAGAACTGCATTTCTCTGAAGGCATGGTCAGGATTTTAGTCTGCAGGGAGAAATTAGATGCTGGGAATTTGTGTAAACACAGTTAAGTGTTCACTGCTTATCCTTCTAGTAGTATACCGAGAACCATAAATCATGACTCCCTCCAACCTGGAGCAGCATGGTTCCTCCTGAGCAAGCTTTTTTGGCCTTTCCCAGGCTTCTGACAGAGCTAAGAGGGCCAAGAATGAGCAAGAACCCAGAGAAGTGTGTAAGAGTAGCTTTAACAACTGTTCTGAGTCAAAGCCTAGAACATAATAGGTGTATACTTCCTTCTACCCAAGATGAACCCTTGTTGTCCAAGTCGTTCTCAACCCCAGTATTGTGCATCTCCCAGAGCCTCCTTTCCAGTTACATGAGAAAGAAAATAACATCTCAGTGGCCACACGTGGTAGCTTAGCTTGGTCTGTCTGGCAGTAAGTTAGAACCTGTATGTACCTCAGACGTCAGTCAGGAACTTTCACTCCAAGTCTAGGAAAGGCCATGAGATGGCTTATACCTTGGAGAGGTCACAAGATGACTCAAAGAGGGAGGCAGAGTTCAGTCAGTGGGGTAGGAACCTTCAACCTATGGGCATCCATGTTCCTAGGTTCTCTTCCCAATTAGGGATTCTATGTGGAAGGATAGTTCCAGTGGTCTTGGAGCTCCTGTTCCATTCCTTTTCTGGAATAACTGATTCCTTGGGTGTATACATGGCTTGAACTACACCAGAATGAGTCCCCAAGGATGTACAAGGATAGTGAAGGACCAGTCAAGCCCAGCACACACACATGTGAGCGACTGGAGAATCAAAGCCTTGGGTGTCCTCTATTCCATCCCATGGTCTCCAGAAGCAGGTTCTTCCAACATTCAGGAGATGGCAGCCCCAGATACCAGACACAGAAGAGGTCATACTCACTTGAGCGATACACAAGCACAGATGTATACCTGGATCAGTTTTCAGGGGCATGTTAAGCATCTTGTTTCCAGCTCTGAAGTTGCCATGAGCTCACCCAAATGAGGTTAAGATCAGAAGGTGAGGAATAGACATAAGTGGTAGAATAGTATGAACAGTTGGCTCATGAGCCCAAGTCAGGTAAGGAACCCTCAAGATTTCCTCCTACATATGGGCTTGTCTTTGAGAACCATAACACTTTCAGGGAGAAATTCCATGAGTTTTACCTAGAGTTAAAGTCACTGACTTGCCTACAGGAGCAGATTCCAGTTGGGAAGATATCAGTACCAGGTTTTAGAATCATCTTAGCCTCAGAAGGCCATGTGTCCCCTTCAGATCTATACCTACAGAGTCCATTACTAGAGATTTGGGCTGGAATGTGGATGTCCATCCAAGAGACCACACTCAGGATGGATGCTCTGGTATGGTCACCTCACCTGAGGTTATAGGTTAACACTAGAACCTGGAACTAAAGGCCAAGCATTGGTGTTAGAGCCTCATTGAAGCTGACAGTTTAGGAAACCCTGGCTGGGCAATTCCCAGGCTTATCCATGGAGGTGGTAAGAATGATTGTTTCACTAGAGGTCCTCATTTTGTCATGAACACGTTCAGCATCTGCCCTTAAGTATAGCAACTGCCAATGCTACAATTTGAAGTCAGGACAGTAAGATTCTTCCCTCTTGGCCTTCAGTCCTCGAGCTTCTTGGGAAGTGACAGAACCATTGATTCTGCAGGAACATGGCAACTGTTGCTCAAAACTTACACTCTTGGGTAAGAATATTTACTTCTTAGGGAAACAGTTTTAGTAAAAATATAAAAAATTATAATAAAAGGGCAAACTTACTGTCTGGAACAGTGAACTCAGCTAGCATCTATGTATTCTTTGAATGCTCAAGTGTAATAAAATGCCTTTTAGGTAAGGGGCTAATTTATCCTCCAGGGAAGGAAAAATGCTAGAAAAGCATGGATGTTTCACCCTAAAGCAATGAAATGTATAGGGTTTTGGATCAAGTTCACCAAGTTCCAGTTAAGGGAACATCTGCCAAACATAGGCTAACTTAGAAGTCAAAAATCACAACACATTAAAAACAATTTATAAGTCTATAGTGTTTTCCAGGAATAGAAACTTAGAAATTTTCTTCATGAGCGGAGATTAAGTTTTTCTAACATCTATGGATGGGGTTTATAGGTGGATGATTTTAGATTACATACATCAGTGAAGTAGATAGGAAACCAAGGATCTCATACATTTATCCCCCTTAGTAGACACAAAACAGGGAGAAGAACCATGTTAGAGGAAAGATCACCTCCAGAGAGGACACCCAAGAGCTCCTCATCTTCATTGACTTCTTGCCAAAAAGCATTCTACCAGGGCCTGCACTCAAGGAACCAGTGAGGAGTCCACTGTCAGAGTCCTGCAGGTTATCCACCATTGTGGGTTAACTGGTCATAAAAAATGTAAAGACATGGTTGGGAGAGCTAGTACAGACCACCCTGTAAGATTCTACCTTCCTGGTAGGTGGCAGAAATGCTTAGAGGTCATGAAGATGAAGATTCTACCTGAAATCAGTGTCCCCTGCTTACAACGTCTTATGTGTACAGAACAATGGGAACAGAGACCCTTTATTGACCAATAAAGTCAAACGGGGCCCCATGGGGCAGTTGGGATATGTCTTCCCAGGGCTCCATTATCCACTGACTCAGACCACACAGTGACAGAAGCCAGACGCCTCTGACCAATACACAAACCCTGACACTGCCATAGGCCTCCCCTGCCTGCCTGCTCTGGGCTCAGAAGCCAGCCCAGATGGACCTTGAAGAGTGAGGCCCTCCTCTGAGCTGAACCCATATCAGGACAGCAGCCTTTTTGCTGTCACCTGACTTTACCTTCTAGAATTCTTAGAGAAGCTAAGGACAGACTAGAAAAGCCTATTGAGAACTTTGTTTCGTTGCAAGGCTTCCAATCTCAATTTAGTTCATCTTTTTACGTGTCAGCTACTTCTCTCACTTTACCTTGGTAGAATAGCCACAGAGGCATTAAGTGATAATTAAGATCACATATTTCTCTGGAGGTTGGAGGAAATAGTATGAGGCAGTATTCATCCTCCATTATTCACGGTTGGGAGACAACTTTTGGAAGGACATGTGAACAGAGGAGCAGGAAACCTCTGAGCTGTGCATATCTACATGTTGCTAACCATCCTTCAAAGAAGGAATAGGACCGAGATAAAAGAAAACCCCTATGATTTAAAGGACACTTGTCATACTGACTAGCCACAAATGTTATGACACTTGGATCCTCATTTGTGTAGTCAAGAGTTCTGATGTTTGAGAATTGGAAGTTTGAGGACCCATAGGTTTAATTATAATGGGGTTAGTTTCAATGTGTTGTCTTTAGTAACTTGAGACATCACACATACATATGTGTTCCTACAAAATTTGAGGTCAAGTGTTTGCAAAACTGCTGCTAGAATAGCAGTGGGGGAAGCATGTAAGACTTGCCTGAGTCAGTTGTAGAACATGGGTCATGCTTGAAGGCTAAAGATATTCTGGATTTTTCTGTAACAGGTTAAGAGCTAACTAGAGACCCTTACACCAAGCCACTCAAAAGACCAGTGTGCCCTGTAGCCCACGTAGTTTTATGCAAGTCCCCATCGAATATTTTCTACATGAATGTATTTCATTATTCTGAAGGTTTTGCTAATTAGTGCCCAAAGGGCCAGCTAGAGGTTCCCACTCATTACAAGAAGTCTGCATTTACATTGGGAGCAGCAGTGTCAAACCTAGGATGAGTACTTCATTGACATTCAGCACTAGGTCCATTGACACAAGCAACAGTGGCTGTGAAGAGGTATTCCCCTATTCAACAGGGGTAGGGGGAGTCTAATCCAGGACAGTGCTGACACCAGCAAGCTGCTTGCCTGACAAAACTGGAAAGTTTCCATGAAGTCTACTTACCCAGTGAAGACTCCGGAGTCCAGGTGAAGAACCAAGAAGCAACAGCACCCACAAGGACACCCTAGGAAGTGTACACTGGAGCCCTGCACTCCCATGACAGATTTCCACATTTACTCCCCTATTTGCTAACTCTTACCTATGGAAGGAGTTCAGATTTTCTCTGAGGGAGCTGTAAAGAGATCCTTCTGAACCAGTCACATGAGTCTGCAGGATTTTTTTGGACTCCAGGGCCTGAGGCTCAGTTTCCCCTGCTGGGGTCTCAGGCAGACACTACCTCTGCTTGCACTCAGATGCCAAGTGTAGTCCCTCATTGGCCTCTTTACTAAGCACACAGCTGTGTTTTTGACAAGATGGTCAGGAGTTAACAAAAGCAGGGAGAGGAATGTAAGATACTTCATTTCCTACACTTTAAGCTTGATGGTCATGAGCCATAACTCCCACTCATGATCCAGTTTTGATTGGCCTAAAAGTTCCTTCTTGGCTTCCCATTGGGCTTCCAAGGCTTCCTCCAGGATCCAGGAAGAATCTTTCCCAAGTCCCTCAACTTTGTCTCCCAGTTCCTGTTCTTTAGAGAAAACTCTTGGTTGCCTCAGTGGCCATGGTGGCAGGCGAGAATTCACTGGCCTGCAGGGAATGGAAGACCTGTGTCTGCTGTGTCATAACCTATTAGTTCAGCAGCTCCACCTCCAAACATGGATAAAGCCACAGGACTGCTTGTGACCTTGGAGGTCTGACTATAGAGACACAGAAGACAGAGTCTCTTTCAATGTGAAGAGGAAACTCTACCCTTAGGCAGAGGTTCCCAGGCTCCCTGTATTGGGAATTCGATGTGGAAAGATTATCTCTGTCCCATGGACCTCTTTCTATCCCATTACATGTCTGGACTGAGTCTCTTGGTCGTTTAAGTATTAAGTTGGTACAAAAGCAATTGTGGGTTTTGCCATTGAAAGTTATGACACAAAACTTGCAATTACTTTTGTACCAACCTAATACAGCTTCAGGAGCTGACACCAAGGATGAACATGGAGGACTGAAGGGGATAGTCAAGGCTTGTGAGTTCACATCTGTACCAGCCACGTGGAAACCCAGGTGTCTTCACAGCTATCCCAATTCTCTCCTTAAGGAGTAAATTGTTCCAGTGTTCAAGAGCCCAAGCAACCCAAGAAACCAGTGGACCTGGACACATGCCAGGCTGTCTATAGCAAACAGGCACTTGTCTGTAATATGATCCTTAGAGACAGAATATGATATTTCTGGCTTATACATCATAGTTCACCCAGATAAAGGTTTTGAAGAATACCAGTTGGGGAATGACAGTGTCTGATGTCACCAATTGGTTGAGGCTGAGTCAGGCAAGGGATACCCAGCCTCACCCTATATGGCCTCATATTCGAGGGAAGCTTATTCCTATGGAGAAATTCCCTGATGTTACTGAGGAATAAAGCCGAGGTCATTGAGACTTATTCTTGCTAGTGCAAAGCAAGGTTTCCTGCATATGAACGCCAGACCATAGAATCGTAGCCCAGGTACAGACGAGAGAGAAAGCGATGGCCCTTTCAGATCGAGGCCTGTAGGGTCAACAGGAGTTTGAGATTAGGTTTTTAGAGTCAGTTTCTCAGTAACCAGTCTCAGGATGGATGCTTAGTGCAACTCTGATGTGGTTGCCACCATACCTGATGCCATAGGGCAAAGGGAGAGCCTAGACAGAAGATCAGACAACGCCAAAGCCTGATTAATGCTGGCTCAACTCAGTTTTGAAAATCTAGGCTGGCCAAACACCCAGCTCATCCATGTGAGCTATGAGTGTAGCATTTCACTAGATGCCTTCCATCTTGCTCTGATCTTGAACACATCTAAATAGCTGCAGTCCTTTGACCAGAAACTCTCCAGTGCCAAGTCATAGATTCTTCTTTAGCCATCAGAACCCGAGCCACCCTGAGTCCATGATGCTTATCAAGAGTACAGGAAGGAAATCTTTAGACAGCCTTTGGTAAGTATGAACTGGATTATGGAATTAAGCTGCTAGGTTGTAAGCCCCATCAATATCAGAATCTAACAAAACAGGAAAAACAAAGAATCTCACTTATCCCATATAGTAGCCACAAAGCAGGGGAAGGAATGACAAAGGGACATTGTTCAGCTTAATGTGGCAATTTCAACATCCCCAGCTGTGGGACACCCTGTCATACACCTCTAGGCAGGATGGCAGGAGCTACCCATGACCTCCATGGAATTCCTGCCAGGAAGGGTTCTATCCACCTCTTAGAAGGATACTGGGTATCTTCCAGGTTGTCTCTTATAGGTAATTCTGTATTTGGGATTAGTTGGTCAAGAAGAGATACAAGCTGGGACAAGCTGGTGTGGACTTTCTAAGATCTTACTTTCCTAGTAGGTGGCATAAGTGCTTGCAAGTTAGGGGTAAAGACCCCACCTGACTAAAGTCAGTGTGCCTTGTTTATACCATATTCATATGGATAATACAATAAAAGATAGATCTTTTATTGACCAAGCATTTTGAATACATGGGGCTGTGGGGCAGCTGTGGTATTTCAAGGCCCCATCATCTGATTCTCAGAGCATATAATCACGATGAGCCAAGATCAGACTCTGGCAGTGCCAGGATTGGCATATTGGGCAAAGGCCTCACCTCACAGCCTGCTCTGGGCTCAAACAAGCCCAGGTGGACTTTGCCTTTCATGAGAAAGGTTCTCCCCTTTGAGCTGAGGCTGCAATAAGACAGACACTTCTATCATGGTTTGGCCTTTCAGGCTTCCTTATGTGATTGTTAGAGAAGCAAGCAATAAAAAGCCTTAAGTGCTTCTCATTTCACTGCAAGATCCTAGCCTCACATTGAGGTCAAAGTCATCTGATGTGTCACCTATGTTTGCCTTGCCTTGACAGGCTAACAAGGACTTTAGCACCTGAGCTAATGTACTCCCCCACCAACAGGGAGGGGAGGTAGTGCCTGATGAACATCCCAAAGAATGGGTGCTGCATCTTGCATGGTTGGGAGGGGTGAACATTCCAGCATTCTTTTACCTGTCTCTTCCACAGAGTGATTCCCGCCTCCCTCAGTGGTTGGTCTTCAGGGATCTGCAGTTGGAATATAAGTTTAGTCTTTGAATCTTGACTGCTGTGAACAGAAGAGTTCCTTTCATTATCTCTGAGAAGTTGCAAATGACAGGGCCATGGTAGTTAGAGAAATAAGATGGGATACTTGATGTAAGGTTGAACTAATTGCAAAATACCCCTTGCTAACCAGTTCTGATGGGCTACATGGGGATCTTTACAGAGGTGCTCAGACTGACTACCAGCCATGCTGGAAAGATTTGGTTGTAATTGCATTTAAGTATTCATATTTTAAAGCAACACCCCATATCCAGAGATGGTCATTCAGGGAGAGCCCTAGTGGTGAGCAATTTCAGCAATGCCTCTGGAAAAGCTTATGACGGCTAAGAAGTCTAACCTAATGGCTGCCCACCTGACCCCAGGTGGAAGGGACTTCATTCTGAGGGCCGCTCAGACATTACCTTCAAGAAGGAAAACAAATGAGAAACCCTACAGTAGCATCCTCAGCTGTTATTTGTCTTTTGACTCCAGAAATATTTGGATCAAGATAGTATGTGATACTACAAGTTTCTCTCAGGGGTCACAGCTGGAAGTGGGGCTCACCTGAGAGGTATCAGGTACCTGAACAGGTCAGTGTCAAGGGAGACAGCTTTCCTGTTTCCACATGCACTTTCCTCACCTTTAATCTAAAGCCAGTACATGTTCAATATTAAGAGTCAGATTTAATGGTAAGCCTCCTGCATTGAGGATCTAGGGAAGGAAGAGAGACAGTCAGAAGGGCACTGAGGTTACAGCCAAGTTCACAGCTACAACCGAAGAACCTGTAGCTAACTCATTGTTTTGCAAAGGGGGTGCCCTGGTGACTCATCCTATTTTAATCTTAGTACTCACTGCCACAAATACATAGGAAAGCATTGTTTGGGTTCTAAATGGAGTCCCTGTGTTACTCCAAGTTTTAGACAGGGTCCTGCTGTTGCCCAGGCTGGAGTGCAATGGCATGATCATAGCTTTAGGGCAGCCTCAAGGCCGGGCTCAAGTGATCTTCCTCCTTTAGCCTCCCAAGTAGCTGGGGCTACAGGTGCATGCCACCACACCTGGCTAGGTGTTTTTTGTGGAGACAGATTTCAACTACATTGCCCAAGCTGATCATGAGCTTAGGCTCAAGCATTCCTCTCATTCTGGCCTCCCAAAGCACTGGGATTCCAGGAGTGAGCCACTGTACCCGGCCTGCAAGTTTTTGATGGAGAAGATAGTCTCAAGTGGAAAAAGCTGAAACAGGTAGTGAAGACAGATCTTTAGAGGGACGTGAACAGAGGAACATGGGGCCACTGTGGGGGTGTGAGAGCTATAGGATAGCAACTGTTTAGAAAGTAGTATAACCAGGAAACAAGATGAAAACTACGATTTAGAAGGGTCACTCATCATAGGAACAGCCACAGATAAGGACAATTCAGATCCTGATTAGAGTCATCCAAAAGAATTACACTTGTAACATTTTGACTATTTACAGGTTATTTCATACCAAAAAGGTTAGCTGAGTTCTTTCATGTGTCAAAAGGTACTATGATTAAGATCAGAAAGTTATACCATAGTATTTACACGTGAAGTTGAGGTCTGCCGTTTGCTTCAAACTGAGATAGGGATATAGTTGATAGAGGCATACGATAGATAAAAACCAGGAGTCAATCAGTGGACATGGGTAAGGCTCACTTGAGGGCAAGAGCTTCTGTTCTATGATTGATGTCTTCTACAACAGTATTTTAAGTCATCCTAGGACCCTTTACAGGTCACCCAGTGGCCCAGTGCACAGTGTAACACCACCTAGTTTTGCACAAGCACCTCAGAATGTTGCCTTCATTCAGGTTATGACCTATCCATTATGCCATTCATTTTAAGGAAATAGCCACCTCCCCAGTGTTGTAAGAGTTCCATATTGACATTCCGTATGAAAATATAGCCTTAAACAGTACTATTTGCTGTTACTGACATTGTCCAGAGCATCAGGTAGAGGCTCCTACTCATAAGTGATCTTCGTTTATGCTGACAAAGCAAAGGCAAACCAGAATAGTCGTCCATGAACATTCATCATCTGGTCCATCTGACACAGGTGACACAGTGGCAAGGACAAGGTGTCCTTCTACCCAATGCAGGAGAAATCCAGTCTGAACAGTGGTACCATAAGTGAGGGACCTGACGGGCAGCTTCTGCAAATTCTGTACCCACAGGTGGATTCCACAAGTGGGAGAGAACTCAAAGAGCAATGGTACCCAGTGATAGAGGCACAGTACATAGGAGCCCTGTAGTCCCTCAAACAGGTCAATATTCATGCCCTTACTAGCCAAATTACTTCTCACCTGACGGGTAAGTTTAAGATTTCTAAGAAATAAGGGGACCCGGAGGGACTGTTCAGGTAAGACTACAACAGCCCTTTCTCTGTACTGTGGGGCCTGAGGCTCAGTCCCCCATGTTGGATCTCAGGCACATACTACCCCTTCTGAGCTTCTGCCTCCCTGTGCCCAGATGCCAACTGCAGCTCCTTAGCCTCTATGTCAAGGACACACCTGCATTTCAGAGTATGGCCAGGATTTAACGAGCACAGAAGATAGATGTAGAGTATTGAAGATAGAGCAAGAAGTTTCGTCGCTTACCCTTCTAGACTGAGAGTGACCAGATGTGACCCCATCCAACCTGGAATAGCTAGTTCTGCCTTAGAAAGCTTGTTATTGGCCTCTATGATGCTCCCAGGCTTCCCAGACAATGTCAAGACGACCAAGAGGAATCCAGAGAAGCATATAAGTGCAGTTTCAGCTTTAGGTCAAAAGCTAAAACCCAGTTTCTACCAAAGGAGGGGGCTCCAGGAGATAGTATTTGGGGTAAGGATCTTGACAGAAAAAGTATCACTGAATGGTCAAGAGTGACAGCTAAGCTTGTCTTATGAATCAAGACCGCATGTATCTGAATTGTCATCCCCTGTCATTCAGAAGCTCCCAAATCTAGGAACGGGCTGCACGTGACCTTGGAGATATCAAAAGATGCAAAAGAACAGGGAGGCAGAGTTCTGTTGATGGGGTGGGAGCTGTCAACATTTGAGAGTGGATGTTGCCAGTTAGGGGTTCCATGTGGAAGGATGTTCTAATGGTGCTGTGAACCTCTTGTTTGATGGCCTGATCTGGCATGTTCTTTTGGTCCTTTTGCTGCATACAGAGCTTGAGCCCACCAGAGTCCGAGCAGCAAGGACAGCAGAAGGGCCAGTCAAGCCCTGAGAGCAGACATCAGCTAGAGAATCAAAGTACCAGAGGTGTCCTCAGGTTCATCCCATGTTCTCCTGGGCAGGTTTCAGCCTTCTGAAGATACCCATGGCCCCAGACACCAGCAGGCATAATCGTTATGCTCATTTGTTTAATACACAGGCATGGGTCTATATCTGAATCAGTCTCTGGGGGTCTACATTAAAAGGTCAGGATTTGGGTCAGTGGCAGGTCAGGTTCCAAGATGGCCAAATAGGAACAGCTCCAGTCTGCAGCTCCCAGTGTGGGTGACCCAGAAGACCGATGATTTCTGCATTTCCAACTGAGGTACTAGGTTCATCTCACAGGGGCTTGTCAGACAGTAGGTGCAGCCCATGGAGCAGGGCGGGGCATCACCTCACCCGGGAAAGCACAAGGAGTCAGGAAATTACCTTTCCTAGCAAAGGGAAGCTATGACAGACTGTACCTGGAAAATCGGGACACTCCCACCCTAATACTGCACTTTTCCAACAGCCTTAGCAAACGGCACACCAGATTATATCCCACACCTGGCTCAAAGGGTCCCACGCCCACAGAGCCTTGCTCACTGCTAGCTCAGCAGTCTGAGATTGAACTGTGAGGTGGCTTCGAGGCTGGGGGAGGGGCATCCACCATTGCTGAGGCTTGAGTAGATTAAAAAAAAGCGGCCAGGAAGCTGGAACTAGGTGGAGCCCACTGCAGCTCAAGGAGGCCCGCCTGCCTCTGTAGACTCCACCTCTGGGGGCAGGGCATAGCTGAATAAAAGGCAGCAGAAACTTCTGCAGACTTAAACGTCCCTGTCTGACAGCTTTGAAGAGAGTAGTGGTTCTCCCAGCATGGAGTTTGAGATCTGAGAACGGACAGATTGCATCCTCAAGGGGGTCCCTGATCCCTGAGTAGCTTAATGGGGAGGCACCTCCCAGTAGGGGGCAACTGACACCTTATATGGCCAGGCGCCCCTCTGAGAGGAAGCTTCCAGAGGAAGGATCAGGCAGCAACATCTTCCATTCTGCAGCCTCCACTGGTGATACCCAAGGCAAACGGTCTGGAGTGGACCCCCAGCAAACTCCAACAGACCTACAGCTGAGGGTTCTGACTGTTAGAAGGAAAACTAGCAAGCAGAAAGGACATCCACACCAAAACCCCATCTGTGCATCACCATCAAAGGTAGATAAAACAACAAAGGTGGGAAGAAACCAGAGCAGAAAAGCTGAAAATTCTAAAAATCAGAGCACCTCTTCTCCAAAGATAACGCAGCTTCTCACCAGCAACAGAGCAACTGAACGGAGAATAACTGACAAGTTGAGAGAAGGCGGCTTCAGATGATCAGTAATAGCAAACTTCTGAGCTAAAGGAGGATGTTCGAACCCATCGCAAAGAAGCTAAAAACCTTGCAAAAAGGTTAGACGAATGGCTAACTAGAATAACCAGTTTAGAGAAGTCCTTAAATGACCCAATGGAGCTGAAAACTGGCATGAGAACTACATGACACATGCACAAGCTTCAGTAGCTGATTTGATTAAGTGGGAGAAAAGGTATCAGTGATTGAAGATCAAATGAAATGAAGCAAGTTTAGAGAAAAAAAGAGTAAAAAGAAACTAACCAAGCCTCAAAGAATATGGGACTATGTGAAAAGACTGAATCTATGTCTGAGTGGTGTACCTGAAAGTGATGGGGAGAATGGAACCAAGTTGGAAAATACTCTTCAGGATATTATCCAGGAGAACTTCCCGAACCTAGCAAGGCAGGCCAACATTCAAATTCAGGCAACACAGAGACCACCACAAAGGTACTCCTCAAGAAGAGGAGCTCCAAGACACTTGGAATAATTGTCAGATTCACCAAAGTTGAAATGAAGGAAAAAATGTTAAGGGAAGCCAAAGAGAAAGGTCAGGCTACCCACAAAGGGAAGCCCATCAGACTAACAGCAGATCTCTTAGCAGAAACTCTACAAGCCAGAAGAGAGTGGGGGCCAATATTCAACATTCTTAAAAGAATTTAACCCAGAATTTCATATCCAGCCAAACTAAGCTTCTTAAGTGAAGGAGAAAATCCTTTACAAACAAATGCTGAGAGATTTTGTCACCACCAGGCCTGCCTTACAAGCGTTCCTGAAGGAAGCACTAAACATGGAAAGAAACAACCAGTAGTAGCCACTGCAAAAACATCCCAAATTGTAAAGACCATTGATGCTAGGAATAACGAGCAAAATAATCAACTATCATCATAATGACAGGACCAAATTCACACATAGCATTAACCTTAAATGTAAATGGGCTAAATGCTCCAATTAAAAGACAGACTGGCAAATTGCATAAAGAGTCAAGACCCATCGGTGTGCTGAATTCAGGAGACCCATCTCACATGCAGAGACACACATAGGTTCAAAATAAAGGGATGGAGGAAGATCTACCAAGCAAATGGAAAACAAAAAAAGCAGGGGTTGCAATCCTAGTCTTATAAAAACAGACTTTAAACCAACAAAGATCAAGAGAGACAAAGAAGGCCATTACATAATGGTAAAGGGATCAATTCAATAAGAGCTAACTATCCTAAATATATATGCACCCAATACAGGAGCACCCAGTTTCATAAAGCAAGTCCTTGGTGACCTACAGAGAGACTTAGACTCCTACACAATAATGGGAGACTAATAACCCAACTGTCAACATTAGACCAATGAGACAGAAAGTTAACAAGGATATCCAGGAATTGAACTCAGCTCTGCACCAAGCGGACCTAATAGACATCTACAGAACTCTCCACCCCAAATCAACCAAATATACATTCTTCTCAGCACATCACACTTATTCCAAAATTGACCACAGTTGGAAGTAAAGCACTCCTCAGCAAATGTAAAACAAATTATAACAAACTCTCTCAGATCACAGTGCAATCAAACGAACTCAGGATTAAAAAATTCACTCAAAACCACTCAACTACATGAAAACTGAACAACCTGTTCCTGAATGACTACTGGGTACATAATGAAATGAAGGCAGAAATAAAGATATTCTTTGAAACCAATGAGAACAAAGACACAACACACCAGAATCTCTGGGACACATTTAAAGCAGTGTGTAGAGGGAAATTTATAGCACTACATGCCCACAAGAGAAAGCAGGAAAGATCTAAAATTGACACCCTAACATCACAATTAAAAGAACTAGAGAAACAACAGCAAACACATTCAAAAGTTAGAAGGCAAGAAATAAGATCAGAGCAGAACTGAAGGAGATAGAGACAAAAAACCTTCAAAAAAAGAAAATGAATCCAGGAGCTGATTTTTTGAAAAGATCAACAAAATTGATATATCACTAGCAAGACTAATGAAGAGAGAAGAATCAAACAGATGCAATAAAAATTGATAAAGGGGATATCACCATCAAGCCCACAGAAATACAAACTACCATCAGAGAATACTATAAACACCTCTATGCAAATAAACTAGAAAACCCAGAAGAAATGGATAAATTCCTGGACACATACACCCTCAAAAGACTAAACCAGGAAGAAGTTGAATCCCTGAATAGACCAATAACAGGTTCTGAAGTTGAGGCAATAATAGCCTACCAACCAAAAAAAGTCCAGGACCAGATGAATTCACAGCCAAATTCTACCAGAGGTACAAAGAGGAGCTGGTACCATTCCTTCTGAAACTATTCCAATGAATAGGAAGAGGGAATCCTCCCCCTATTTTGAGGTCAACATCATCCTGATACCAAAGCCTGGAAGATACATCAAGAATTTTAGACCAATATCCCTGATGAACATCAATGGAAAAATCCTCAATATTGGCAAACCAAATCTAGCAGCACATTAAGCAGCTTATCTACCACGATCAAGTTGGCTTCATCCCTGGGATGCAAGGCTGGCTCAACATACCCAAATCAATAAACGTAATCTGTTACATAAACAGAACCAAAAAACAAACCATATTATCTTAGTAGATGCAGAAAAAGCCTTCAACGAAATTCAACAGCCCTTCAGACTAAAAACTAACGTAGGTATTGATGGGATGTATCTCAAAATAAGCTATTTGTGACAAACCTATAGTTAATATACTGAGTGGGCAAAAACTGGAATCATTCCCTTTGAAAACTGGCACAAGACAGGGATGCCCTCTCTCACCACTCCTACTCAACATAGTGTTAGAAGTTCTGGCCAGGGCAATCAGGCAGGAGAAAGAAATAAAGGGTATTCAATTAGGGAAAGAGAAAGTAAAATTGTCCCTGTTTGCAGATGACACGATTGTATATTTAGAAAACCCATTGTCTCAGCCCAAAATCTCCTTAAGCTGATAAGCAACTTCAGCAAAGTCTCAGGATACAAAATCAATGTGTAAAAATCACAAGCATTCCTATGCACCAGTAACAAAAAGAGCCAAATCATGAGTGAACAACCATTCACAATTGCTTCAAAGAGAATACCTAGGAATCCAACTTACAAGGGATGTGAAGGACATCCTCGAGGAGGACTACAAACCACTGCTCAGTGAAATAAAAGAGGACACAAATTGAAGAACATTCCATACTCATGGATAGGAAGAATCAATATCATGAAAATGTCTATACTGCCCAAGGTAATTTATAGATTCAATGCCATCCCTATCAAACTACCAATGACTTTCTCCACAGAATTGGAGAAAACTGCTTTAAAGTTCATATGGAACCAAAAAAGAGCCCACATTGCCAAGACAATCCTAAGCCAAAAGAACAAAAGCTGGAGGCATCATGCTACCTGACTTCAAACTATATTACAAGGCTACAGTAGCCAAAACAGCAAGGTAATGGTACCAAAACAGAGATAGACCAATGGAACAAAATAGAGCTCTCGGAAATACAACATCTACAACCATCTCATCTTTGGCAAACCTAACAAAAAACAAGAAATGGGGAAAGGATTCCCTATTTAATAAATGGTGCTGGGAAAACTGGCTAGCCATATGTAGAAAGCTGAAACTGGATCCCTTCCTTATACAAAAATTAATTCAAGATTGATTAACGACTTAAATGTTAGACCTAAAACCATAAAAACCCTAGAAGAAAACCTAGGCAATACTATTCAGGCCATAGGCACGGGCAAGGACTTCATGACTAACACCAAAAGCAATGGCAACAAAAGCCAAAATTGACAAATGGGATCTAATTAAAGAGCTTCTGCACAGCAAAAGAAACTACCATCTGAGTGAACAGGCAACCTACAGAATGGGAGAAAATTTTTACAATCTCCCCATCTGACAAAGGGCTAATATCCAGAATCTACAAATAATTTACAAGAAAAAAATCAAACAACCTCATCAAAAAGTGGGCAAAGGATATGAACAGACACTTCTCAAAAGATGACATTTATGCAGCCAACAGACACATGAAAAAATGCTCATCACCCCTGGTCAGAGAAATGGAAATCGAAACCACAATGAGATATCTCACACCAGTTAGAATGGTGATAATTAAAAAGTCAGGAAACAGGTGCTAGAGAGCATGTGGAGAAATAGGAACACTTTTACACTGTTGGTGGGACTGTAAACTAGTTCTACCATTGTAGAAGACGGTGTGGCGATTCCTCAAGGATCCAGCACTAGAAACACCATTTGACCCAGCCATCCCATTACTGGGCATATACCCAAAGGATTATAAATCATGCTGCTATAAAGATACATGCACACACGTTTATTGTGGCACTATTCACAGTAACAAAGACTTGGAACCAACACAAATGTCCATCAATGATAGACTGGATTAAGAAAATGTGGCACATATACACCATGGAATACTATGCAACCATAAAAAAGGATGAGTTCATGTTCTTTGTAGGGACATAAATGTAGCTGGAAACCATCATTCTGAGCAAACTCTCAAGGACAGAAAAGTAAACACTGCATGTTCTCACTCATAGGTGAGAATTGAACAATGAGAACACTTGGACACAGGGTGGGGAACATCACCCACTGGGTCCTGTCGTGGGTTGGGGGAGGGGGAGGGGGAGCGATAGTATTAGGAGATATACCTAATGTAAACGACGAGTTAACGGGTGCAGCACACCAACATGGCACATGTATACCTATGTAACAAACCTGCATGTTGTGCACATATACCATAGAACTTAAAGAAAAAGAAAAGGTCAGAATTTGGACCTGAAGTTGCCTTGAGTTTACCCAGATAAGTGATGTTTTATAGAACAGAAGATGGGGAATAATCAAAGTGAGCTTAAGCCAGGCAAGGGACTCCCAGCCTTAGCTCATGCGGCCTCGTACTTCAACTATTTTTAGGCAGAATTCTGTGGGGTTTACCAAGACAGTTAAGGTCACCAACACATGCCCCCCAAGAGCAGATTCTGATCAGAACGAGTGCCAGGTTTTAGGATCAGTGCAGTCTGAGGAGAGAAGTCATGTCCCGTTTAGGATCCAGACCTACAGAGTCTGTAACCAGAGTTTGGCTGGATTTGGATGTTGGTTCCTCCGAGACCATGCTTTCAGGATAGACGCTCACTGTTACTCTCTTGTGTGGTTACCACCTCATCTGATGTTATGGGGAACTTGAGCCTGGAACTGAGGGTCAAGCAGTACTGACAGAACTTCAAGGCTAGCACAGTGTGGCCCCTTCCCAGGCTCATCCATGGAAGTCAAGGGAATAACTGATCATTTCATCAGATGCCCTCACCTTGCTATGATCCCTATGAACACGTTGTTTCTACCCCAGGACAGCAACTGCTAATGTCACAATGTGTAGTCATGGAGGACAGTGACAGATCTTTCCTCTTCCTAGGGAAGTCCCTGAATTTCCGTAGAAGTCACAAAACTGATTCTGCAGGGACCAGGCAAGAGTCATTAAGAAGAGCTTCTACTTCTGGGTAAGAATCATCATTCTAGGGAAACATGAGTATGACCATAATTGCTCATTTTATGAGAAGGGCAAGTTAACTGCCTACTGCTTATGTCTTCAAGTGCTTTCCACAAAATGTGGACAATGTCTTCCAGACAAGAGGCCAGTGAAGCATCTGGAGTACAATAAACTAGTTAAACATGGATGTCTTGCTCTAAAGCAACACAAAGCAGAGAGATAACATAAAAGTCAGTTCTAGTTAGAAAGGCTTGTATCATCCAAATATAGGATAACATAGACCAACTGCCTAAGAGGATCACACATGGATTAAGATAATCTGAATCTGTAAGTGCTTACAGAAGTATAAGAGGGAAAATGCTATGTCTCTAGTAATTATGACTAGCATCACACGTGCATACCAAGGTGGTTGCCTGAAGACATTCAAGGTTGGGTGCTTACTGGGAAAAAAAATGCTGCAGGGTTAGGAGTGGGTAGGAACATGCAAGATACAGGACTTACTAAGAGTCAGTTGTAGGACATGGTCATGCTTGAGGGCTAGAGTTACTGTTTTTTCTGGTCCTGTATTTTATCACAGGCCATGAAGAAAAACCAGAGATCCTTTCCAAATCACCCAGAAGACCAGAGTGCATTGTGACCCCCCATTTCATGCAGGTCCCCAGAAGTATTTTTCCTTTCCTGTGGTCCTATTATGTCCCTCAGTTCAAGGAAAGGATAGTTCCTTGGATATGAAAGTCCATGCTGAAGTCCTGTGTGAGAATATTACTGTGGCACACTCAAGGTTTTTTTTGCCTTGTTTTTCTGAATCAGCAAGTGTCAGTGAGCATATAGGTGGCCCTTCAGACTAGTCTGTTTGTATCAGGACCAGCAATGGTAACCCCAGGATGGTTGCTTCATAAACATTCATCAGGCTCATCTCAACACAGGCGATGCAGTGATTGGCTGTGAAGGTGTCCCCTTACCCAATAGGGGTGGGGAATCTAACCCAGGACAGTGCAGACACCATCACGGAGCTTGTCCGACAAAGCAAGGAAGTTTCCACTAAGTCCGCATACCCAGGAAATCTCCCAAGTTCAGGTGAGGAAGAACCAAGCAGGCAGCAGTGGCACACACAGATACCCTAGGAAATGTACACTGGAACCCTATATTCTGAGACAGACTTCCACATCCGTGCCCCCCAGTTGCCAAGTCATCTTGCCTGGTAAAGGATCAGGATTTCTCAGGAATTAGAATAAGTCCCTGAAGGATGTGATCAGGTGAGCCTGCAATGGCCCTTCCTCTGTGCACTTGAAATTCAACACTATCCTCTGTCCATATTCCCTGCATATGAACCTGGAATCAGGAATATATGGAAAAAGTTCAGCCCTTTGGGAGCTTTGGATGTGGAGCTACACATGGCAGTTGTGATGTGTCTGCCAAGGCTTTCATCCCGACTCTCAGCAGGCAATCAGAGTGACCAAACCAGATCCCTCTGGTCACTGAGCTGGAACTAGGTACTACCTACAAGCCTCTCAACTACATGCTGTGGACTTAGAGCAAGCCCAGGTAAACCTTGCGGCTCCAGCTAGAGGATTTTACTCTTAGAGCAAGCCCAGGTAAACCTCGCGGCTCCAGCTATTTTACTAGTAATTATGACTAGCATCACTCTTCAAAGCATTAGGACAGCAGCCTTTCTGCCTCACTTAGTTTTGCCTTCTAAGCTGCCCTTCAGAGTTTAGAGACTAAGCATTAGAGAAACCTGTAGAGGTCACTTCACCGCAAGGTTTCCAACCTCTGTGTATCCGGTTTATCCTTAACGTGTCAGCTACATTTCTTGCTTTTACCTGGCAGACTAACTGCAGAGGCATATAGTGACTGAGATCATATTCTCTAGGAACTGGGAGAAGTATCAACATTTAAGGCATGTGAACAGAGCCACAGGAAGCCTGAGTTTTGGACATCTGCAGGATATTGGCCATCCTTCATAGACGAAAGTAGCCAGGGTGAAAAACCTTATAATTTAGAGGATGCTTGTCACATCAACCAGCCACAAGTATGGATACAATTTTGATCCTAGTTTGGTTTGCAAGATTGTGACACCTGAATTTGAAGCTTGACTACTTATGGTTATTTAGTGATCAAGGAGCCAGTTTAAGTATGGTTAAAGTATCATATCTCTAAGTTTTCTGAACATAATCATATATACTACAATGTTTCTAAGAAATGTGGGGTTGGATATTTGCTACAAAATGCTGCAGGAATAAGAGTAGGTAGAGGCAAACAAGATGACTTGCCATGGGTCACAGGTGGATATACGTTATACTTTCAAGGACTAAGGCCCTGTTCTATATGGGTGTTTTCTGTAACAGGCTTTTAAAAAGTTAAACCAACCTTTCCCATGTCACCCAGGAGACCAGTGCATGTTGTGGGCTGCAGTTTTACAAAAGCTTCTAAAGATCTTTTCTTATTGTCCTGAGTAGTCTTATGTCACTTAGAGGAAATTGGGTATTCTTGTGTATTGCAAGAATTTCATGCTGACATCATGTATGGACCTTGGATAGGTCTCTGGATACATCTGTATTAGCAAACACTAAAGCCTTCTAGGAGCCATCTGGAAGTTACTCCATGACATGTTTGCCCTGAACAGCTAACCAAGGAGTCACTTCATGAACATCAGGTTCATCTGATGAGACCCAGTTGTCAGGACAGGATGTTCCCCTAACCACTAGGAGGTAGAATCTGCAACCTAGAATGATGCTGACATCATCGAGAAGCCTGCCCTGCAGACAGGAGGCTCCCACCAAGTCTGCATACAGGGGCAATCCTACAGCAAATGAGAATGGACCAAGGAAGAGTGGAACCCAGAGTGATGCCTAAGGAAATACAGATGGACATCCTGTTCTCCCTCCAAGACAGACTTCCACGTTCATGCCCGTAGTTATCAAGTAATGCTTCCCCGAGGACCCAGTTCAGGATTTCAGGTTAGGAAGTGACTGGTCAGGTCAGGTGAGCCTGAACCAGTTTCCTTCCCTCTGCACCATGGGAGTTGAGGTTCAGTTGCCCATACAAAAGTCTCAGGTAGATGCTACCCCTCTGCCCTTCTGAGCCTCAGCCTCCCTGTGCTCAGATGCCAACTGCAATCAGGCTCCCCATTAAGAACAGCTACATTTCTAAAAATATAAAGGAAAAAGAATGGCTACATTTCTCTAACAAGATGGTCATGAGTTGTGAGAAAGCAATGAAGGGAATTAGGTAAAGACCAAGAAGTTTCTTATTCTTGAAATACTCAAATCATGATCCCCTCTAACATGGTTCAGCAAGAACCATCCTGAAGGGGCTCATATTGGCCTTTCCCATGATCTCCCAGGTTTCTCCATGGAGCTAGGATGTGCTGAGAGAGGCTAAACCAAATGGACAGTAGCTTAAACAGCTTTTTCAAGTAATAACTGCTAAAGATGCAATTCCTTCCACCTGAAGTGAACTCTTACATTGAGAATCCTTAGTATTTTGTCTAAGCCCCCTCACCAGTTAAAAGGTGTCACCTGAATACTCAAGGGTGGGAGCCGAGTATCTTGGAAGGAATTGAAACCCATGTGTCTCTCAAGTGTCATTACTTGCTTATGAAGTTAAAATCCAAACCTAGGAAAGGCCACAAGGCTGCTTGCAACTTTGGAGATGCCACAAGATTAAGAAAAAAGGAGAAGTTTCCACTCCAGATACTCAGTATTTGAGGAGATGTTGAATTTTTTTTACCCTTAGATTCGTCCATCATAGAATTAACTGTCGCATGGACTTCCTGTTCAAGAGCTTTTCCAGATGTCCGATTTTTTGGGTGCACACAAGGCTTAAGTTCACAAGCCACCAATGTTTCCAGGGATGATGGAGGACAGTTCAAACCCAGTGAAGGCAAAGCCCTGGTGGTATTCTTAGCCCTATCCCAATTCTTCCCTTGAGACATTTCTCCCAATGTTCAGAAGAGCCCAACAATGGTCTGGGTGCCTAGGAGACCCAGATGACAGTTTCATACCTAATAGACAGGTATTTGTTACATCTTCTCCAAATCTAGGGTCATATTTGAGGAAAGGTTTATGAAACATTTGTGAGCTAGCCCTAGGGTTTATGAGCTCACAGATCAAAGCTTTAAGATCAGAACATGCAGAATGAGGGAAGCCTGACTCGAGTAGTTAATTGTCTACATAGCGTTAAGTTTGTCAAGGGAGATTCAGATTTACATTTGTTTGCTGCAAGTGGCAAGGCCATGCTATCTGGCTTCTGTCACCAAGGAAAGCCATGATACTCTTGGGGAGTTTAAGTACCCAATTAAGGAGGAAACATCATCGCAGAAGTGTTTTTTGCCTGTTTGAAACTCGGTCATACCCACATAAGCATCTGATCTCAGAATGACACCATGATTTCAGATTAAAAAGCTATTTTACATGACATCTCTAGCTATAGTGAAGATAGTTCACCCAATATTTGACGATTGCTTAGCATGTACTTTCGGTATAGATATATTGCATCTTTTCAGCTTGGTTGTCAGCTCACCTAATCGTACAAGTTAGACACTAGAATCTAGGATTAGTGATCAAACAATGCTAGAGACCTTGACTAAGAGTGGCTAAAGTTTGGGAGATCTAACTGATCATGGCCCTGGCTTATGCAACAAGGTGACTAGGAGAATAGCTGATGCTTAGATGTCTTCTATCTTGGTCTCCCTAGAACTAATAGATGCTGTCTGTTGACTAGGTTACCATGGCATTGACAAGTGACATTCTTCACTGACCAATAACTAAGCTTCCCTAGGAAGGGCAGAATGTTTCTGGATTGAGTTCCTGCTTGTCAAGAATCATTTGATTTAAACCAGGTTCATGTTAACTTATCACTAATAGTTCCATTAAAGCATAGGTCCTGGGGCACTCAACTCACCTAGTACCCATGTGATTTCCAAGTCATTTCCTTCTACAAGACAAAACCATTGAGATAAGAGACCAATTACAGATCCGTAACAGCAAGAGTCCCGGGCGAGCATGGACAATGTTGTTGTGTCATAAAACTAGGAAGTACACACACGGTGTTGGGCAGCCCAGGACACAGCCAGCTTGAGGGAGCTCCCGTGGGACATTCTCTGAACAAGACTACCAAATCATTAAAATAATCCCAACCTACAGTGATACTTAGGAGAGAAGTAACTCTAGATTGTCACTTAGTAAGTGTACATTTAATGATAGAAGTGTTACCACTCATTCAATTCGGGAGGAGTTCGAGGCCTTCGGTAAAACCTTAGGTAACCCATCTGAGGTTTTCAAATGTTCATCCCACAGGATTAGAGAGGGGTAAGCTGCCCAGTGGACGGATGTTCATCTCAGGTAGGAGATCAACTTCTGCCTCACCAACAGAGAGCCCCAATCCCAGCATGTGCCTCTCAATGTTATACCACGGAAGCCCTCACCAGCTACATGGGATTAGGAGGAATCAATTATCAGTCCAGTTTGGTTTTCTTGCAGAAGATTCTGTACTCTGGAGTTAGACTCATGAAAATTTAGAGAAAGCACAGGGATGGGGTGGCCCTTTAAGGTCCTTCCTAGCCTGTGCCCGAGGTATATCTTGTGGTCTTCATCTTGATCACCCCTCCATTAGGGATCAGACATTGCCTTTTTCCACATGTTCTGAGCATCAGATCCACATGGGAGGTGGTATGAAAGGGCACAATTTCATAGGTGATACATAGACCCTTTAACAATGAAGACACTAGAATATTGGATGCAGGGCCTCTGTCGGGGCAGGTAGGTGTATATTATCCAAATGCCCCTCACATGAGCTGGTGAGAGGGATGGAGATGATCAGGGCACACTGTACTCCAACTACTCTGTGCACACAGAAATAAGCCCAGCTATAACCTGGGTTAAGAACACTCCCCCTTAAGGCAAGAAGGGAAGCATAAAGTAGGATACAGACTGCTGGAAGTCATATTCTCTCTTCTCAAAGCAAAGACTTTGACTTTGTCACTAACAAGGATAGTTTTGAGATATCCATATACCATAATAAAGGCCATTTTAGCTCCCAGCTCAATTTCTGAAGTTTTCTGTGACTGATCTTAGAGGGTTTTTCTTTTTTCCCCCCCTTTCCTCCAGAACATCTTGCTATATCTTTCCCATGAATGTAAAAGGCAGTGATCCCTGTCTGGGACAGATTAAAATGAGAAAAACCAAGGTATCCTGGAATGTGCCCCCCTAGAGTACCCCTTCCACGACTGGCCAGTTTGGCAATTGCAAGGACAGAAACAGAGGCAGTGACAACCACAGTAGCCACAGACAGTGGGGCTTCTAGTGACAAGGCCTGTGACAGCACATAGCGTAGTTCCCCAGAGCATTCCTGTGAACAGCTGTGAAGGGCCACAGAAGGGAACAGCATGGAATGAGTGTCTTGTCTAAGACAGAAGTGCAATGAGGGTTCTGAAGATGGTTCTAAATATGGAGGAGCCACCATAGTGCTGAGGACCCCCATGGTGAAGGGGCTTCATTTCTAGATGAACTCAAACATTTTCACCTGTTTCTTGGCTACATGCACTAGATTGACTCAATGGGGATCCAAAGTGGCCACCCCGAATGGGGGGTAGTCTATCCAAGATAGTACTTGAACATATGGGTTAAAGAGTCAGTAAAACCCTGAAAATGTGGCCAGCTCAGGCCAGACAGCATCCCAAGGAAGGAAACAGCAAATATACAGAAGAGATGGGAAGGGTACACGTCATCTCTGTCCTGGTTCTCTGAAGGGCTCTGGATAAAGGCTTTGGGATACCAGACTGTCATGGGGATGCTAGTCTTTGAGACAGACTAATCTATGCTAAAGGGGAAGTTCAGTGCCAAGTTGTTAATTGAAGTAGGAGAGAAAAGGTGGATGTAGTCAATTCTCTCAGCCAACCTGGGTACCCCAGTTGGGCAGACACCACCCCTGCACAGGTAGAGATGGATTCAGGCATGGCCACTCCAGCACTATGACCATGGCCACTCATGTACCCCATCATGGCCCACCCTCCCTCCTATGTGAGGGCCCAGGGTAGTTTCCCTTTCCAGACCTTATCCAGCCCCCACTGCAGAACTAGCACGACCAGAGCAATTACTGTTTACAATTTAGACCACATGGCCCATAGCTCCTCCCACCCACCCAATGGCCCATTCCTGGCCTCTTCTCCTGTCCTTCCTTCACCATGATCTCCCACCTCCCAAGCTCTAACCTCAACTCATGCAGCGTTTATTAAAAGATTAACAAGCCACTTAACTGGAAATGTCCCCCCTCAACCATGTTAGGAAGCAGTATTATGGTTGCTACAATTTGATAATCATATTCTGGCTTTACTTACATGCCTCTGCTCAGAAGAGTCTCAAGTTTAGAGTGTGGGAGGATGAAGACCACTTTGGTTCCAGACTCAAGCTAGAAAAACTAACCATCCCTGAAATGGGGAATGGATAGTGTGCATACCTTCACAATTCATGCACAGCCTGATCTTATCTGTCTTGGTTCAACAGCCTCACCTAATTTCAGGAAAGTCGAGGTGTAAATAGAGCCAAATAGGGATTCTAGATGAGGCTGGGTTACTTTTCAGAAAGCCAGCCTGGTCTGACTACTAAATTATAAGGAACACCAGTTGGATCACTTCTTGGTTTAGGACTACACAGAGGTACTCAAGTATAACCATAGAAAAAGGGTATCATATGAGCCATGAGTGGTAATGCTCATCTTGGTAGGGTGTTTATGAGATATGATAGGAACTATTTTGACCAGGAAGAAGGTATGAAGCAGAAGTACTTCCTAGAAGTGACAGAATTGGTTTATGTTTTAAGAACATTTAGGTCAGGACTGGTGTCTACCTCAAATGTGCATCACTAAGATTCAGTGTAAAGATAAACCAACAATACTGTAACTTGCTGTGAGCTTCACTTTTGCTTGCTAAAGGAGGTGGGAGGTAGAAGAGGATTTGATCCAGTCACTCATAATGCAGGAATCTGGGATTCAAGCAACTTGAACGAGGAAGACATCCCAAACTTGGGGAAACTCTGCTTGTCAACTGCAACAAATGCAGTGATTCACTCAGAACCCCCCACTACTCCCTTCATTCTGATGTCTTCACTTGCTAGCAGACAGCCCTCATTGGTCAGCCCCTGAAAAGAGCTGCCTCCTAAGGTTACACCATTTCCTGACACTGCTCCAGCCAGAAACTAATCAACAGGACAGAGGTCCAGTGTTCTTACCTCTACTCGGGACGGCTTAGGTTATTCTAATCTTTAGGACATCTTGGGTTGGCCAAGGCTTTCATCAAGTCTCTGTGAACAGCTCACCCATCTGCCCAACCCTGCTTCCTTCTCTCCGTTTCCATAGGTATCAAGCCCCAGAACCTTCTGGACAGCAAGACAGTAGCAGACAAGAGAGTAGACAGCATCAGGGCCTCCATTTGAGAGGGTTTCTGAGAAAGTGAGAGACCAATGGAATCTAGTGTCTGGAGTACCAGAACCAACGGTCTTTTCACCACTCTGGGAGAGACTTCAATCCCAGGAAGCACCCATCAACTACCTCAGGATATCTTAGAAAGTCAACTGCAGTGCATCTGGGGGTGTGTCTGGATCATTCAGACCAGATCAGGATGTACACACAGCTGTAGCAGAGGAGCAACCCAAATAGCTTCTAAGTTTGAAACAGCCCCATGGATCTACCTGCCATTTTCCTTCTTCAGTTGGCTAGTCTACTTCCAGAAGCTTGCATCCTGCTATGTCAAAGACAGCTACACCTAAACTGCTCAGCAGCCTGCTGAGATACTGGAGATGCCAGTATTCCACAAGTGTGCTGACATTGCCACCACCTACCTGTCCAGAGCATGTAAGCCGCTTCCCCAAAGGAATTGGGAGGAAATGTCAGTAACTTTGCCAAAGGTGTCTGGGGCCATCGATGCCTCTGTACTGGTACCTCAAAGAGAGCTTTCTAAGTCTGAGCCTACAGGTTGAAGGATGTCTGTCTCACTGTCCTCCTGGCCCTCACCCCAGCCTCCTTGGTCTTCTGAGGTCATTTCCACATTGAGCAAACATGCTCTTAACACTTGTGGAGCTGATAAAAGCTAGGATGTGAAACTCCCCATTGGACATGTAGGTGGATACAGGTTAATTTCAAGTAGGATGTATCCATGGGAGCGCCAAGTTGCATTGCTAGTATTACAGCAGGTAGATGTGCAGTTGAATACATCTGTCTTCACTCTTCCTTATGAAGGTATAATAGCTTTGAGGAAAACATAGCAATAGCATCTAGACCCTTAGGGTTCTGTTCTTTCCTCAGCCGGAACTGTAAGAAAATGGAAATGGCCAGGAGGGGTGGCTCACACCTGTAATCTCAGCACCCTAGGAGGCCAAGGCAGGCAGAACACTTGAGGTCAGGAGTGGAAGACCAGCCTGGCCATCTCCCATGTTTTTCAAAGCTTTGACTCTAAAGATGACATCTAGTTGCATTTCCCATACATTTCTAGTTCACCATGACCTCCTGCCTCAGCATGGTCTCCTTTTCACCCAAGTTATGTAGTCCATTCAGAAGGGTTACTTCCGTATGAGATTCCTTCCCAAATGTATACCCCCCCTACGTGGTATCAGCTCAACTGACCCCCTCCCCGCCCCCTGCCAAAAAAAAAGGCATCCATGAACATAGGCAAACCAAACCTGATGGTGCTGAGGACATGCTGGAAGAACTTGAAGTCACAGCAGCTCTTCAGTAAGAGTTATCAAGATCATTCAGAAGTCATTAGACCACTGTGTCTGTTACCTTACAATTAATCCTTTGTGCTGTAATATGGTAACACCCAATCACTTATGTGAACCAAAGCAGTGTTGGAAGTACCATCTATTCCTGACTGGTAGTTATGAGCTGCCAGCCCTAGCTGCCTTTCTAGAGGAAAAAACCAAACCTACTTTCTAGGTGGTTACTGGAGCAAAAGACCCTGGAGGTTGACCTTGAAGACATAAGAAATATTTAGTTTCATCTGAAAAGAGTCCTAGCTATACAGATGTCTAAGATACAAGTAAATCCTATCCCTTAGGATAACCACCCATGAGGACAGGTGGCTGACAATGCTTCAAACTCCTGAAGTCTTCATGAGTCACTTTCAGGAAGGGAGTTGACTCTCCGAGAGAATCCCTCTCATGGGATCCCAAACTGTGAGAATAAGTTGGAAGAGCTCAGCCATCTAGAGGCCACTGGGGGAGAGGCAAGTGGTCTGAGCTTTGGCATGTATCAAACTTGAGCTTTTCTTAGAAGGGAGCTCCCTCCCAGGAACACATACCCCAGAGAAAAGTCAAGTTAGAACACGCATGGCACTTAGCTGCAAGGAGAACTCAAGAGAAGCTTGAGGTCAATAAGTCTCTGAAGAGCAGAATGGAAAAGCAGAAGCAGTGGCCCTTTCAAACCAGAAAATGCACTGGGAAGGCCCCTGGACTGACTATCCACTGATCACGTGCTGTTTGCAGAGTGCTTTGGGGTCTATGGAGTAAGTACCTAGTGTACGTGTCCTGTTCCTCCTCCTGACCTCAGTGACAGGGTCTCATTCATTCCCCACTCCCCTCAGTACCATAGTTGGTCGAGGACCCTACATTGCTACTGTAATTCCACTATTGGGGGGCTTGGACAAACCCCTAGATCCTTCAGAAAAGGAAATATGTTGTGAGCAACAGCAGGTGAGATCCAGTCATTTGAGGCTCTTTTGCCAAGTGGTGCTTTCTGCTTCCAAGTCGCCCCTTTTAAGAAACGCTGACTCAAATGAAGTCATTATTTTTGTTCTATTTCAGTGAAATTTTTCTGAACAGAATATTCTCTTCATTGCTTTCAATCTGCCCAAACCCAGGGACTCTTCTGTTTCAGTTTGCAGTCAAGACTAGTGAAGACCTTGGCTTCCAGGTGTATGAAACTGACTTCACATTTGTGGCATAGGTTTTTGGGAAGAATAGGATACAGAGAGGAAAGAGATTACTGCTGGCTTCAGCCAAGATCAGCACAAGTTTATATATATATATATAAATAAAAGATTTTGCACAAATGCTTGTTAGCATAGATAATACCTTTTAATCTACCCAGGTTTATACCAGCAAGGCTCAAGTGCACTCAAATCTCAGGTGACTCTGGAATTGAGCTTACCCCAGGAAGATAGACCACAGCTATTGGCACCTGGCTAATGCCCTGGCCATAGGAGGGGGCTATCTCACATGAACCATAGGCCTCCATATAAGGTGGAAGACTGGGGAAAAATTCCACTGGTAGACAAAGCAGCCTATAAACTCCTGAGCAAGGGAATATACTCCTGGGTAACTCACAGAACAGGGTAAAGAATGAAGAATGAGTCTGGCAGGAGGCACAAGTGGAAAATATCAGCACCTTCCCAACACATGAATTCTTTGACCACACAGATTCAAGATCTTTGGCCCCAAAGGCCTGGCCCTGGAGTGAGGTGAGAAAGCAGATTGTTTCCATCTTTTTGGAGAAGGAGTCTCACTGTTTCCCAGCTGGAGTGCAGGGGGGCTATCTCAGCTCACTGCAGCCTTCACCTCCCAGGTTTAAGCAACTCTCCTGCCTCAACCTTCCGAGTAGCTGGGACTACAGGCATGTGCCACCACGCCCAGCTAATTTTTGTATTTAGCAGAGATGGGGTTTTGCCATGTTGGCCAGGCTGGTCTCGAACTCCTTTATATTAAGTGTTCTGCCTGACTCAGCCTCCTAAAGGGCGAGATTACAGGTGTGAACCACCACACCTGGCCATTTCCATATTCTTACACTTCCAGTTGAGGAAAGAACAGAGGACCCCAAGGGTCTAGTGTACAGGAGCCTTAAGATGGAAGGAATGGGTTTACTGAATGAAGTTAAGACGTTAACCTGCAGTTCTAGGCATCTGTTGGTCAGCAAGGTTATTAGAACAGCGGTACAGAAAAGCTGATGACATATTCCTGAACAGATGCATGCAACTGCATGTGAAGAAAAATGGAGAAAAAGAGAGTTAGATTTAAATATGTCTGGGAGAAAAGTCAGTCCATAGATGAAGCTTGGGTTCAGCTCCTGAAATAGGCACCTAGAGGTGAGTCACGAGGTAAGCAGCCAGATGGAAGATGACGACTTCCCGGAAATGAGAAATAGACTGTTTCTCTTAGGGCTGAGAAATAGCTCAAGTCTCTACCCATATCCAAAGCAGATGTTGGGAGAATGCAGGAAGGAAGAAATGCCTGGGAGACTAGGTGCTGATCCTTAGAAGTCAGGCATTCCAATAGCCCTGGGTATCCACGCTGAGGAAGAGCACTAAACACCAAGGGGCTGGGAGAGGCTTCCCTATATGACTCCTATCAGCATCCGTTCCTAAGATAATCCAGTCAGGTTTGGAATTAGAGACAACTTGTCCTTTCAGACCAGCCTCGGGGGTAGTTGCTACCTGATCTTTGTACCTCCTATGTCCGATTGCTTTGGCATTTGAGTTTAATCCTTCCTTTTTAAGTGAATGCAAAACAAACACCATGCTCCCTTTCTTCTTTAGGGATAGGGATCCCATTGGTGCCCTCGCCCCTAGCAGCAGGGAAACAGACTTTTGTTCTCCCGGGTCAGGGAGGAGACACTCTGGAGGTGGCCCACTCCTAAGCCCCTGCCTGCCCCTCTCAGTCCCGAAGCCAAAGGCTGGAGCCACTGTCAGGACTCATTAGAGGGGCCGAGTGTCTTTGCTTCCATTCTTAAGATGTCAGGCTCTGGATAATCACCTCTACAGGGAGTTGAGGTGGGGGCAGGCACCCTGGACCAAGTATTCAGGCTCATTAAGGCCAGATCCTTAATGATATTAAGGACGGATATTACTTGTCCCCTTGCACTGAGCAGTCATGACTAGCTTTGTTCTGGTCCTTTATGGCTTGGGAACTAATTGATCCAGGGCACAGAGGCTCCATCTTGGTGAATACACAGACACCATAGGAAAAAGAATAGGAAACAAGTCTCAGCATTTGCCACAAAGCTCTTTCCTAAGACTCACTGGGGGTTTATTCCATTAGGAGGAAGCCAGCCTGGTCAGTCTTTTACAGCAAGTTTGGAAAAGTTTGAGCATCTGGTTAGCTTCATAATTTGGGTTAAAAAGAGCCTATTCTAAACCAGAAGCATTGAAGGTTAGAGAATAAGCTGGAGCTTGAAGCGCATAGTTTCCAGCTATACACATTGCAGACATCTTGTATTCCTAGCATCAGTAGCCCAGTGTGGCACAGCAGCCAAGACAGACACCCTTTCCTAAGGGCAGAAGACTCCAGAAAGGAGATTCAGGAAACAGATTTACCACCACCCCCATAAAGTTGGGCAGCTATAATCAAGTCAAATCAGTCAGTCTTAGCACTTGTTATCTAAGCAGCACCAGTGCTTCTCATTTGTCTCCAGGTTATGAAAGACATTGTAGGGGAGGAGAGGCACACAAGTTCCATGAGACATCCCAGTAGGATCACACGGCCCCTAAAATGGAGGTCTGTACGTCTCTACAAAGATTTACCCACTCCAGTAATTTTAGCCACAGGGGAGTCTAAGATAACACTTAAAGTCAGCTCTGGTCAAGATGGCAAAGGGTCCTCCAGAGATGGCCAAGCTCAAGGGGTTCCCAGAATCCCAGGGGTCAGTGCAGTTGTCACAATCACTCTAGCCCTGGAGGCCAGGTCAGCAGAAAAGCTGCAAGGAGGACTGCAGGGAAGACTCCTGTTCCTGTCTGTAGACCCAAGTTCAAGGAATAAATCTGGGAATATTACATAAGTTCACTCAACACATTGAGTCTTTCAGACTGACCTAGTGAATGAAGCATTTAGACGTTTTTCTAAACATGTTTCTTACAATGCAGTTAAACGCTGGACTGCAAGTTGTTCCAGTACATGTTAGAGCATGATGGACTGTGTGTAGTCACTGTTATCTGCATAGGTAGCTTTCAGAGCAATCCTCACTGCAACACCCTAGGAGGCCAAGTAGGGCACCTACTTCAGAGCACCTGTGTCTTAAAAGCAGAAATTCAGTCCTCAGCTTACTACATATGCCAGGCAATTTTAAGCCTGTTTAATAGTGTTGAGAATTAAGTCAGTTGAGTCTCAGCTGAGGAAGCTAGATGAGTTGACATGCCTGTGCCACAGAAGTCTCACAGCTGAGTCAGGTCAGGCAGGAGTCTCACTCAGGCTGTTGGGTGCCAGTCCAGTGTCAGTACTAGATCATACTGCAAAAATCATGGGGCATTGTCCCAGTAATCCCAACTTCAACCTTGAGGCAACCCAGTGTCTCACCTGAGTGCCTGTAGTCAGAGACTTAAGCAACACTTCCTATCACTGGGGTCACAAATAGGACAGATACCCAAGTAAAATGGGCTCTTCCATGAAATGGATGTATCCTGAAGTATACCTTCCTACCCAGACAAGGAAGTGGGTTGGCTGGTTTTTATGGATTCTCATTGTCCTAGTGTTTCAAGATACTGATCTTTGTATCGGTTCTTTGGGGTAAGGGAGGGAGACTGCTTTCAAATTCATTGGGCAGTAACAATGCAGTTGTCATTTTACATACCAAGTTCTACAGAAAACAGCCTATCTCACACTTTACTCAGAAACCATGTCTGAAGGCAAAACAGCCTCCCAGGACTTCCTTGTTCGCTGGAATCATCATTTGCACCTTGGAACCCTAGCAGCACCCTTCAGTCTGTATACCAAATGAACTTAGGTCTGGCAAGGTCCAGCTCATAATCAGCAGTATCTACTATGTACAGTTGAGAATGGATCCTGCAGATGTGGGACAGCTGTTTGTACTTAGCAGTTAAGTGTCCCTGCAATGCAGGCGGCCTCTGACAAAGGCATTGTTCTTTGCAAAGCATCCATCTCAAAGACTTTCTAAATCAGGCCCAGATGTTTACATACAACTCGCATTTCTCTGAAGATTCCCCTTTCTAGAGAACTCGGTTTTTACTAAGGTATGTGCAGAATGTGCAACCCAGCATGCACAACCCCAGAAGGCAGGATTCAAATAGTTAGGTGCTAGGAACAGGCAAGACACCTCCGTAGCCTAAGCCAACCCTCAAGCCTATGAGGTTGACAATATGCCCATTTTACAGATACGAAAGTAGCTAATGCACTAAGACATGCAGCAAGCCACAGTACCAGTTTTTTGAACACTAAAGCCATTCAACAAAGATTGCAAGTTAGCCCTAAATGTCAGTCCTTACCTGTTCCCAGTAATAGAGCTTCTCTTTTTAGTTGGGTAAACCAGATTGCCCAGAATAGGCGGTTTTTCTGGTAGCTATGTGTGGTCATCTCACTAGAGAGATAGCAAATGGGACATAAGTAGAACCTGTGAATTCATGTCTCAGGCACCATCCTTAGAGCAGAGGCACTTCATTTATCCTTTTTTTAATCTTCCCATTAGTTAGAATCCAGACAGTGGCTGAAGCTCTAGCAGAAATCTTGGAATATAATGCAACCTTGGAAATGAATGCCTTGCAAAGTGACAAGCCTGGAGACTTTGAGGCCTTCTTCCAAGAAAAGCAAAGTTTGGGGAAAGAATGTCAGTTTTCTTGGCTTCAAGACTAGACTTAGGAAGACTCAGGGTAGAGTAGCGCTTTCCAGGGAACAGGGTCAAGTTAGGAGTTGAGCTACTGAAGTTTTTGGTTTCAAGTCTCTGGTCTGAATCCTAGGGCAGACCAAATAGTTTATGATAGCTCAGGTCACGGGTATATCGACCACCACACTGAGGGCTTGTGTCGAGAGATCGGCAATACTCTCGAGTCTGAGACCCTCAGCCATCCACCAGCACTTGTCTAACTTCTCACTCCTTAGCCATTAACACTCAGCCTTGCTCCCCCTAAACTAGCACACACCTTGGTCTGTGTCAGGCTTCTGAGCAACCAGCTCTCATCGACTATCTTCCCTACTATCCCTAAGGGTTCCCAGAAAGGGGCAGTATGAGCCCTAAGTAATTGAGGCATAGACAGTTACAGATCAGGTGACATACACTGGGCCTGGTTCACATCCTGCATGTGTGTTCTTAGTCTTTGCAATACTCATTTTAGAGGAGACTGGAGTTTTTAGTAATACCATGTTCACAGTCACATGTTGAAACCCAGGTTTAAGTCTGTTTTTAAGACAACACCTCTACAAAAGAAATCAGCTTTAAGAGGGCATTAGTAAGGCTTTGGTATCCTTGAAAACAGAACTGAAGTAGTGCTGGCTCAGGGGATGGGATTGATTATGCCGACTGGAACGAGTCCCAGCTCCCACTGTGCTTGCCCTTCAGCCCAAGTGCCTACTTAGATTAGTCCCCAGCAGATCTCAGGGGGAAATTACAAGCAAGTGTTCAATTTCTCCTTCCGCAGCAGCTTGGGGCTGGGAAATTGTTTCTCCCCTGCAACCTTTCTACACTCACAGCTGTGACTCTCTGCACTGTCAGTGCCTTGCCAACAGGTTGGAAATGAATGTATTTCCTGTGGATGGCTGTCAGGGAGGACACATGTGCACGTTCACTTTCTTGCGTTCAGGCACCAGGTCTTCTACTGGGTGCCGGCAAACCTGGGGGAACATAGTCCCAGGGCTAACATGGTAGGCATTGTCAGCCATCTGCTCATCTAGGGTTTCTGATGAAGGGGGAAGTCTGACCCCTGCTGGAGCCCTTCATAAGCCGTGGCGGAAGTGCTGGGTCCCCCACGTGCTTGCATTGGGGAAAGGAAGAGGAATGCCTGACTCGTGGCATTCCTTCTACCCTGAGGGTGTGCAGAGAGCTAGGATAGGGGCACACTTTCCAGCTATGACTTCCTATGCCTGCCCAAGACTGCTTCTGTTTGCTGTACAACTCCTAGGGTATGGGCAGGGTATGGGCAGGGTATGGGCAGGGTATGGGCAGGGTATGGGCAGGGTATGGGCAGGGTATGGGCAGGGTGAGAGTTTGTGCTGAATTCATGTTTTTGCCTAATGATATGTCTAATGGTTTATGTAACAATGGAGTCACTTGGAGCAAAATGACCCAGTCAGATTCCAGTGAGCTCAGACAGCATTTTCCAAATCTTACCTTTTGCAGGTCTTGCTTAGATACCAGTTATTCCAAGCAGCTTTTGCTGGTTTTCCATCAAGCTCAGGGACCAGGAATTTCTTCTAGGAGTTCCATAGCATTCTTAACCCAAGGCCATTTACCAGGCTGTAATACACTGACCTGTCTCCCTGTAGGCTAGACTGTGGGGGCAAGAACATAGTGGTGTTTAGTCACCTACATGAGTACTGGTGCACCAGGAAGAGTGTTAAGGCCCTTACCTGACCCTTGCAGTTTTGAGAAGTTATTCCCATTTTACAGATAGAACTAGCTCAGAAGGTAATATTCACCCAGAGCATGTCAATAATAAAAGGCAGAAAGGAAATAGATGTAGTCCAAGGTCAAACATTGATCTTAAGAGTCAGACACTAGCGTTTAGAGTGAACTCAGCTCTGAAGTCACGTATTTGCAAAGAACCTAACACCTAGAAGACTGTCCCAAGGCAGCTTCTTCAGTGATGTTAGAAATGGTACAAGAATTTCCTATAGGAGAGCCAATGTCAAGGCTTATTTGCATTATGGCAGTTTTTTTTGCAGTGGAAGTACCATCCCAAGGTCCTAAGTCATCCTGACAAGAGACTAAACATGGACAAGACCTAAACTATGGCCTATGTCGTTACCTTCAGGAACAAACAAGGCTGAATTAACGTCCATTCATGCATCCATTTCAATAGTGTTGTCTACCCACCTGTCTAGAGTCTTGTTGGGTGTTCTGAGGTCCCAACCTCTGTCAGGCAGCCCTTGTCCTATGGCTTTTACTGGAGTTGACACCCAGTTGTGGCAGCTCCCACTGTTGCTAACTTGTGAGTGCTTTCCTATTGTTTGCTTCCTTAGCTCTGCTCACATCCCTACGAAACCTATTCCTCATCTTTAGCTAAATTCCTTCGAAGACACCAGCTGCTCCTCACCAGGGCCCTGGCAGCACCAGATATATAGTTAACTGGACCTAGTACAAAGCGAGAATGTGGATACCTTGTTTATAAGGCAAAGGCTACAGCATCAAGGTGTTAATGAGCATGGGGCCCGACTAAGCATAAAGCCCTTTGTGAATGTAGATTGTACATCCATGAAGCTGGCCCTGCATCCACATAAGCAATGTTTTTTTCATTCATCCAGGCCAAGGCCAATCACACAGGGCTACAGGTAAGGGATGGTTAAGTGCTCTACCAGTGTTGTGGCTTTTTGGCAAGACTATCCACTGGACATGCAGTTGGGATTCCCTAAGAGGGGACAAAGTCTGCCATTTTCCCAGGTATGAGAACAAAATATGGAGACCAGTAGTCCATGCACCTTGGTCCAGAAAGTTTGAGAATGAGGATAAGGGAGGAGTCCAGCTATGTGCTTCTATAGCAGGGAGATTTCAGATTCACTGATGTTAAAGACACTAAGAGCTAACGATAGGTTCAAGATATGAGCTTTTGCTTGGTTGAGCACTTTACATGCATTCCAAGTTCATCTTAAATGAATAGTCTCACTTTCCAGATAGACAGGTATGGGGCAGGAAAGTGACATGCCTAAGTGCACACAGACAGTATAAGTGACATGCAATTTCAGACAGCCTTCTTAGAAATGCTCTTATCTGTGCTGATCTAAGCTAAGCATCTTATTATAACTATCAAGTCCTCACATCTCAGGTGACTGTTGTGGCAACCGTGGAACCGCATCAAGTCTGGGAACATAGCTGACAGATGGCCCCAGTTGCTGAGGTCTGCAGACAATCCTCAAAGGTCATTCTCTCTATGAGTGGCTCCAAGCTGATGACTCCAATGGCCTTGCCAAACTTTCTTGGACTGCCTCGTTTAATATGCTTCTATTTAGCCTCTTCACAGAGGGTCAGACTTGCATCAAGATCTAAAGTTGTGTCCTCCAGCCCCCCTACCTATTTTCCTTTACAATTCTCTTGCATGTCTAATCCTGCTTTAGCTTCTGAGGACCTAGATTAATGCAGGAGTACAGCATCCAGCTTGAAGACTAAGGCTCAGAGGTTAAGCATTTGCCTAATGCCACATAGCAATAGTCAAACCCAAATTCAGAGTCTGGAACCTAATTTCAATTGCTCTAAGCAAAGCAATTCTGACTTGGCTCCAAACCATGAGTCCAGGTTGAACTTTCTGTAACTGATGGGAGTGCTGTCTTCTGGACATTGAGAAGTTAGAGTCAACTTGTTTTGAAGAGTGATGATCTGAAGGAGTCTCCTATAGGAGGTGCTTCTCCACTTCTGGATTCCCAGGTGTGTGGAAAAGTGGACCTACCTGTGAGGCATATGCTTTAAGTCTTAGGACTCTTTAGTGGCCTCCAGTATACATCCACCCTCATTGTTATTAGTGCAAGAAGAAAGTGTCTACACCTCAGCCTCCTACCTCCACCTAGCTTTTCCATGGCCATAGATGTAACTTTGATCTGTTAACTAGTATTAACCCTGAAACTTGGACCATCTACACCAAGTCTTTCTAGTTCCAACTTAGCCTCCCAGCCCCTTCCAGTGTTCCAGGAAGATATGCAAAGAATATATTTTGTCTATTAAAAGTCACAGCCTGGGTGACCATTTAACCCATTTAAGGTAGAGTGGGGTGGGGGGTCCCCAAACAAGATTGAGCTAAGAAATCAAGCTAGATCTACAGGAACCAGTGTGGAATGACTGCCACAGAATACTTAAGCAGATAAACTAAGATGTGGCAGGAACTTATGATTTGATCGTATGTGTGAAATATGCTTCTAATGATCCGAGTCTAAGCTGAGAAAAGTATAAGCCTGATGCTTTATCACTTGTGTATGTTGTCTTAGAACAAGTTTAAGGAATTAGCTTTTCTAGCAGATGCTAGGAAATATTCACAGGCTGAACTGCCTAAATCCTAGTACATAATTGCTGAGTGTAATACTGGCCAGAGTTTACTGTCACCCAGGTGTCTCCCTGGTCCCAGGAGAGTCCTTCATTCTCATGCTTCTTGGAAGCACATGTAAGCCAAATGGGGGCTTCCAACTGGCTATCAGCTCCATGCTGGGTCTGAGCATTGTGTTCATTTGCAGTTTCACCATTGCAGGCATTTCCAAGGGATTACAATCCTCACCTCTGGACCTGCTCACATCCTGCTAGGTGTGTTCTAATCACCGTGGCAGGCCCTGGCTGTCATGCCTTATTACTTAAATATATTGTTATGGACCTGGCCTCGGCCAGAATGGAGGGATTAAAGCAATAAAACTAAATGGACAACTGGCCAGTATTAGAATTCTTCTTACTCAGAACTGCTGTAGGTAATGGTACACAGCTGTAAGCACCCTGCCCCCACCCATATTTCCTTGCTGCACAAGCACCCCCTCCCTCCCAAGCCTGTAGGCAGCTGCTTCTGTTCTCCATCAGTAAGGCTGCCTGGGATTGGTCCAGCTCTAGCCCTCAGCCAATTAAACTCCTGAAGATGGAGACCTGTTGCCTTATCAACAGACAAGCTTACCAAGTCCCAGAGGTCCTAGGGAGAGGGTTCATGTACTTTGGCTAGGATAGGTACCACTTGTAAAGGCAGCGATTCTGACTTTTTACTTCCATGCTTGTTTATTCCTGACAACTCTGGGAGGGGGTGTATTAATCTCTAAGTGGGCAGGGCATTGCTCAGAAAGATGGGGCAAGATGTAGACCGTTGGTGAACCAAGGTAAAGGCTACATTACAACTAGTGAATATTCTGAGTCTTAAGTGCATCGAATTAAGTGATCTAAGTTATGTAACAGAATCCTATTTCACTGTATGGCAATAGGCACACTGAATAGACAACGATTACACACCCTCAGATTAACAATGGCCGACTGAAGAATGACAGACTAACCTTCCATGTTATGATTGCTGAATTGTATGGAATTCACAGGTTAAACAGGAAGGATGATTTTCAAAGAGGAAGCACATGCCTAACGCTGCTCTTTCAAGGTACTGGCCACAAAACTCAGGACTCAGACCTGAGATCACAGCCTCAGATTCTGCCTTATCAAGGGCCTGTGCACAGGTGACTAAGGACTACCTGAAGGGTAAGGTTTCACCTACTTTCTTAGATGTTGTACTTTGCTAATTTAGACTTGTGAGATATGTACTTGGACTGTTTGTTCCTGGGAGGACAATCATCCCAGAAATTCTTGGCCCTGGCTTATACTGGCAAAACTGTTTACCATCACTTTATAAGACCAACTCAAAAGGCAGCACTGAATAAGAGCTTGGGCTTAGGAGTCTCAGACCTAGAATTGAGTGTCAATTCTACCACTTCCTTGCTGCAAAGCTCACAGGAACAAAAGCTTGAGCTGGTTCTCTTTACTGAAAAAGGACAGAATCTCTTATGTCTTATGGATTAAGACACTAAAACACTGCCTTGATGCCTGGAACATAGTAATGATAGTTAACATTATCAGTATATCCTATGGATTTCAGCTCCTGGCATCAAGATGATCTTGTTGCATCTGAGCAGGCTTGAATTTAGAGGGATTAGTCACCATAGACTATGTTTCAGGCCAACAGGAAGCTTAGAGCCAAGTTTGTATCCCTTACTGAAGGACTCTATGGGTTTGTGTGCAATATGCTTACCCTGGCTTTTAAGTTCTACTCCAAACATTTTAGATTCCCTCTTCCGAGAGTGGCAAGCACTTGAGGTCAATGCAAGGTAGTGTAATTACCTATACTTCATTTCTAGACTCCCAAAGGTTTGGCCAAGAGTATCAGCTCAGTGTCTCTCAGAACTCTAAGGCAAAAGAATGTGTCTGAGGCTGGCTTTAAGACATACTATGTGTTTGGAAGCCTCAAGGCTTAGAGGGTATTCTAGAAGGGGACACTGGCAAGTTTAGGGACATATGCAGATGACAAACCCAACTGGAAGTTAAGAGATCTGAGGTCCAATTCTGACAGTTCTGGATGAGTTGTTTCACTTCTGAGCATGATTCCCATCTGTAAAATCAGTAGCATATGCTTCATCCCAGCCTAAGGTTATAATGAATCTCAGGAGATCACTTTAGAAGCCAGAACCGTGTAGTCTGTACCAAGAGCAAGACGACCCCCAATTTTGTCCAAGTTCCCAGCCGACAGCACAAGTGGAGAAAGGTTGGGAAACAGGTCTACTCAACTGAACAGCCTACCATGAGAAAGCTTAAGGTGGAGACATCTGACAGGTGTTAGATTAAGCAGTCGTCCTATGGAAGAGAAGCTACACCATTGGAATTGTTTTAGAACAAGCAGCCCAAGGGACACTGAAGGTTTTTCACTAGACTCTGGAAAATGGGAGTCAAGTAACCCAGTCAGCTTCTTCTAATTCCCTTCGCTGGACTCTGGAAAATGGGAGTCAACCCAGTCAGCTTCTGACTCCTATTCTGCTCTAAAGCTCCCAGTAGAACCTAGATTTGTGTTCAGACCACTAGCCTGATTGGCTGAGAGCTGAGATCACATGAAGATACTTTCTTCACCTGTCATTGGAGTTCCTAGCCGTTCCCCAGGGCAATTAGAGCTGGCGCAAACTTAGAGCCAGATTGAATTGGAGCTTGGGGTGGAGTGGTCAAAGTGCCTAGGTTCCCAGCCTAAAAAATCTAGTTTCTCAAGTTTTCCATTAAGCCTCCTACTTGAACTGCTAGTTTGAGACCTTTGAGCCAGTTCTGGTAACACCCCCCAGATGTTGTGTCAGCTGCCTGTGATCTACCACCACCATCCTCAACTCGTACTGGCCTTGTGCTGTTGGACCACCCAGTTTCCACACTTTAGCCATGTGAGCCTCTGTCTAGTCCTTAGTCTATAAAGCTCTTTACACCTGGCTGGAGAAGCTTTACCCAAACTTGTCTCTAGAAGAGTGCATCCGTAGAGATCTCTGGATTTCCAAGATCAAATCTGCTCATCAACCCCTTGGTACTACACTTCTGTCCTTCATAGGACTTAGTTATGGCTTGGGATTTGGCTGAGACAGATGTGTTTCTAATACAAATGGGTCAAGAGAACAGGTATCTATGACCCATGGAGTATAGGAATGTGTGAGTTAATCAAACGCATGACCGTCACAAGGAGACAACTCTCAAACCAACTCTCATTAACAAGTATACCAGGAAAACCCCTGCAGGGTGACCGAGTTGAGGCCCTTCAGTTACACAACTATGGGGGGGGTGCGGTTCCAGGCATGTAGACCTCCCTTTCCTACCCCTGAGTCTAAAGTGAAGTCAGTAGGCCAATCATGGCATCATATCAAGGACTGAGATAAGTACTGTCATTTGCCTTACCTTCTCCTAGATGGGCCCTAAGAAAGCTAGATGCCCAAAACAGGAGCTGTTTTAGCATAACAAAAGGTGGTCCATTAAGTCAAAGGCTTTAGCATACCAAATCCAACAAGCTAAGCACCAACTGGCATTTTTCTGAAACTAGCTTCAGACCACGGCAGCTACTGATCTTAGCTCCAGGGACCTTGTCCCCATTTTGAAAACAAACGTGCTAAGGTGGACTTCTTGCACTGGGAAAGACTGAACCCAAGATCATTTCAGGGAGATTGATATTCATAAAGCTCCATCTACCAGGGAGGCCCGAGATCCTAGAAGTAGGTGAACATCTGCAGAGGAACCTGTGAGTTGAGAAAAAGCCTGCTCAAGAACATTTTGAAAGAAAGTAGAGCTTTAGAACTTTAAAAACAGTAGAATGAAGACCAAAGGATGGAGCAAGAAAAGGAGTTATGTCCTTGGAAGGAAGACTTCAGGAAGTGGTTTATCTGAACTGGGCCAGTCCCTGGATCTTGTTTTTTTCCCAGCTGTAGGATTCAGGATGTGAAGTTGCTTAGGGGCATCCTAGTTTAGGCTTCATAAAAAAGGTCAGTTACACATATCCTCAAAGCTTTTCCTGATACAGGAAAGCATGGATAGTCTAGCATGAGTATCTCTCACTTGTTCTCAACAACCTGACTCATGGTCTACAATCATGATGCTTCATATCTGAAATGGCTCCCTCACAGTGCCCTATCCCACCCCTGAGCTCGTTTCAGTTCTGTCAGTCATCTTCCACGGTTCTTATACTTGAGACAAGAACACGTTTTCCTTTCAAGTTCTTAACACCTAGAAGAACACTACACTTAATTGTTGAGCCTTGTAGCTACCATTACGAATATTTGTGTTGTACATAACTAGGCTAATGAGAACATACACGGGCATCACATTAGCATGGTTGTGATTTGATCATCACACCCTCAGCCCACATGTGGTCTGCGTCATTCCCTCCAAGTCATCCCGTTCTGTTTCATGCACCCTCAGGATCTCTCTTCTTGCTTTGGCTTCTGAGTCTGTCTTTGGAATCAGTTTAGCTTCTGTCCTTAAGGCAGAAAGACTTGCCCCACCCACCTCCAAACAGTGCAGTAGTCACTTTTGCTGCTGCAGTTGAGACTCACCTATCCCTAAGAACATACACAAGGCTCAAGCCAGTGGCAGTAGTCCCTCAGTGTCTCAGCCTTTGGAAAAGCCATGACCTGGTTGACCAGTATGTCTGTAGGCGCCTCCTAAGTGTCACTTCTGTGATCTTAGTTAATGCGGCCTTGAAGTCTTCCACAGGTCTCCAAATGATCTTCACTCACTGGGTTCCACCCATGGCTAGCAGTCCTTCATGGGCAGGGGTGAGTGATGGGAGGGAATGGTCAATTATGTTCACCCTCCACACTTGCCTATTCCTTAGATCCAGGGAGGTCTGCATTGACACCGAGATGTCCAGGCTAGGGTGCTTTTCCCTTATGAGCATTTACTGGCCTTAACCCAAACCAGAATGGACTGACCAGGATAGACATTTTGCTGTAAAAATCCTGTTGTATTGAAGATTATAGCAGGATCGCCTTCCAGGAAGGGCACTCACCTGAGCACAAAACCAAATTAGGGAAGCATGAGTCCTTGACACACATATTAAACTTCTAGATAGCTAAAACTAAGTCAAAAGAATGACATTTCCTTTATAGTCCTTCACCCAACTTCCCCTTGGCATCTAATATATCCATACAGCTATCAGAATTAAGAAGTTAGCCTTGATAAAGTGCCAACTAAGCTATGGAATTTGACTTTAGTTTTCACTAATGTTTTGTTTCCAGAATCCAGTCTAGAATCTTATGTTGCATTTAGTCTTACAGCTCAGTCTGACTGATCCTTTTAAAGGGGTTCTGGTCAGTTTTGTGAAGTGTTCCTTCAGGGCATGGCAGGTGTCCTCATGATTGAGGTTACATATTTTGGGGAGAGGCATTACAGAAAGGATGCAATAAAAAGGGCTCTTCACATCGGGTGGTGTGACAGGTGCTGGTGATGTTAACTGAGCAGACGATTCAAGTGGTTTGAATTTTCTGCGATAACTACTTCTTTGCGACTAAGTATTCTGGGGAGATACTTTGCAGCTAAGCACTTACTGTTTCTGCTTAACTTTTTATTCACTTGGTTACTGACCTTTGATTTGGTTACTGAGCACCGGCTAGCTGCCAGAGTAGAAAGTGAAGGTAAAGATAAGGCTATAAGCAATTTAAGCCACCAGGTGTTCACTGACAACACACCCTGCAGTGTAAACTTCAGGTATTTCCTTTCCAGATTCCTTCGAGGCTAGAAAGGGAAAGACATCAAGGCAAGTTATCAAGGCGCTTTATAGGGTCCTGAAGATTCTAGAATAAACCTGATGCAGAGCACCTTAGGCAACCCTGTTAGCTCCTGGAAACATGATACAAGGAGTATTTGATTGGAGGATTCTGCAGTTGGACAACAGGTTAATGGAGTCATGTTCTTAGTGGAGCACACTAGAACCAACTCACCCTGTTCAATATTTGGCCAGTGATTTGAGTAGTAACAGGTCTGGTCAATAACATCCTTAGAGCTAGGATTATTCCCACGGGCAGTCAGGGGCTTCCTCCAGTCTTAGCTTTGTTTCTAAGACTTACAGATAAGTCAAAACTTAGATCTGCCAAGAAAATGAGGCTTGTCTCAAATGATTTAGGTGAAGAGCCTTATCGCCTAACCTTTTAGAAGTCTATTGTTATTGCCAGGAAATAAATCTAATTCAAATGGGTTATCTCATAATAAACATTGCCATAATGGTTAGAACTGAAGTAGCATTCACTTTGGGCTATGTTGTCAGATACAACATAACATCCCATGAGGTATTTGGAACATTATAGTTGAAAACATCTAAAACAAGTGTCAAAATTCTATATTTGCTAAGTCTAGCAACCCCATTACCTTGGCGGCCACATCTGAAGGATGGATATTCAGTCATGGGTATTTTGAGAGACAGTGGGATTGGAGAAGACACTAAGGACTGGAACGTAGTCATTTGTCCAGGCTAAAAGGGAGATGCAGCAGATAGAGATACATGGGAGTAGGAGAGCCAGCGCTATGTGGTGATCTGTGCAGTCTCTACTCCAGAGCCTCCACATAAGGCTGTCAGACTTGAAGGGAAAAGTGGGGAAGTATGATTGAAGGGGGAGAAATCACCGGGATGTGATGCCTACCTAGCACAGGTATGATTCCAATCAGCCTTTCGTATTCCTAACTCCATCTCAGCATCTGTTTGCTTCCAGGGCTGGTTCGGTTTTCTAGAAGATGGTTTTCAGTCAAAACGAGGACTATCCAACACAAGTCACAGGCAGATTTTGTGATGGGAACTGCCATGGGAGATACTGAGCACATAAGAAGCGACCAAATAGGTTAGCAGCCAGTTCTCTGGGATGTTAGGAGTGGTGTTTACGCTAGCTTAGGCTTGCTAAAGGTGAGTCTACAGACACCTATCTACATACTTAGGTTTCACTGAAATAGCGTTTCACAATAAGGGCTTAAGGTCAGTAGCAAGAAGCTTCTTTGAAGCATAAGCACTTAAATTTAAGTGATAAATCAGCCTAAGTTACATCTGAAGTAGCATACTTAAGATTTATTGCAACGTGTAATTATGTGAATCTCACTGCACACTTTAGATTCACTCTCAATTCTAACTCTTGCCATGGACTAGGAAGTCAAGCTATTTTCAAAACGTGTCACCTAGAATGCATTCACTGATTTGTCTTCAATTAGTGCCAGTGAGGCACGCACAGATGAGTAACTCTCCAGTTCGTAAGCAAATCTCCTCGGGACATAAGTCTATTTCCTCTGTGACCACATAGACATTCCAAGCAGGTGGCTCTGGCTTTTCAGAAGCATGCTTATAGCAGTTCCTTGGTAGAAAGCTTGCTGTGGTACACTTGGGTAAACCCAGTTGAAACTGGCAAATGCCTTTGAGCCATGAGATGTAAGCTGCAAAACCCACTCTGGTGTTTGTCTTGAGTGACTTCAGTTAGAATTCAAGATAAACCAGGAATAGGGTGATAACTGATTCACCCTCAGTTTAACTTTATGATCTGGTGGGCTGTTATACCTCCACAGCCTCAAACTCATCCACCTAAGTCTGTCGATGTAGTGATAGGGTAAGCAGACAAGTAGGACCAAAGTTGTGGAAGGACACTTTACTGAATGGTTTAAGGATGGTATCTGAGTTAGAGCATTACTTCAGATTTATATCCTTTAGTTGCAGTATTTATATTGAGTACTATTGTTGGTGGGCACATGGTAGAGGGTTCCCAAAACTTAAATCCTAAATGGAATGCTATTGAAAATTCTAGGTAAACATGACTGATCACATTTCTCCAAGTTTTGCTCAAAGGAATTAAGAGTTATTAAACTTGTAAGGACAAAGCGAAGTTAACAATCAGGAATTTCCAGATGAGGTGGCATGTATGCCTGAAAGGAGCTCAGAAAGCCAGAACTATTCCTGCAGGAAGGACACAAAAGTAGATGGACCCACCCAATGGAACCTGCAGCCTGGGTTCCTGGGAAGGTGTGTGAGGCAGGTTGGCTGAGCACCTGAGAGTTTCATGCTCAGCCCTTGAAAGCTTGCTTCCCCTCCACACACTCAGACCCCTACTCCACTGGTCTGTTCTTCATATGTTTGGCCAGATGCTGGAGTTTAAGACAGTGGGAGGTAGATCGACATTAAACTGAGTGTGCAAAACCACAGGACTTTCACCATCTCCCTGCTACAACAGTCCACCAGCTGAATTCATGTTGTAGTCTGAACAAACTTTCTACAATCCGTGCAGTTACCAACAGCTGTGTTTTGACTGCATACATGGTGCTTGTGGGAGTTGGAGGTAGGTTGCACATAGAAGCAGTTTTAGAAAAGCTTGAATCTCTTCACTAGGTGACCTTATAAACTGCTTGTTGAACAAGAATTCTACCTCACTCAAGGCAAATTAGTTGATAGCATAGTTATTTGAAAGTCCCTCCAGCTGTAGAGGGCCAGGCCTCACTTCAAAAAGAAGTAGGTGCCTGGGGTGAGGACTGCTGACTTACAGCTGTCTGAGGTGCTTTGTTTCACCCTTCTGTGTTCCAACCCCTGGTCACTGACTATGGACAGGGGTCATACACAGACCCTAGATGTCTGAATATGAACACACTGTACAACTCTAAGGCACCAAATGCAACCATATTCATTTGCTTAGGTGCCAAGTCTACCTTTGGTTACTGGAGTGCCCACCACTGTTGCATTGAAAGTCCAAATACAAAGCCAGCAAGTCTACCTGGGATTAAGTTGTGATTAACCCAATCAGACAGTTGCACGTTGCCTGCTTTAGCACAAGGATCTCAATATTGAGTATCAGTATTAGGCCGATAAGGTTACCAAGTAATCTATGATATAGATGGTATGTTTTCCCAGCAAAAGTTTGTATGTCAAGTAGGAGTAGGAGACTCATTGGAGCCCTTTCAAGGTACCTCTGACTTTAGGTTTCTTGCCTTACTTAACTATCCCATTCTCCCCAAAGGAATCTGGTAGAGCTCAGATGCCAAGTTCATGTCAGAATTGTGATAGGGTCAAAGCTGATCTTCAACCTGTCATACCTCACTGCATTCTAAGTACAACTGATGCTCAGAAGACATCCCCACTTTAGAGTATAAGAATGGCCGATACGGTTTTCTGTTCTTGTGTTAGTTTGCCGAGAATGGTTTCCAGCTTCATTCACATCCCTGCAAAGAACATGAGCTCATTCTTTTTCAAGGCTGCATAGCATTCCATGGTATGTGTGTGCCACATTTTCTTTATCCAGTCTATCACTGATGGGCATTCGGGTGGGTTCCAAGTCTTTGCTATTGGGAACAGTGCCATAACAGGTGTGTGTCTTTATAGAATGATTTATAATTCTTTGGGTATATACCCAGCCATGGGTTTGCTGGGTCAAATGGTATTTCTGGTTCTAGATCCTTGAGGAATCACACTGTCTTCCACAATGGTTGAAACTAATTTACACTTCCACCAACAGTGTAGAAGTGTTCCTCTTTCTCCACATCCTCTCCAGCATCTGTTGTTTCCTGATATTTTAATGATTAATGTTTAATGTCACCATTCTAACTGGTGAGATGGTATCTCATTATGGTTTTGATTTGCATTTCTCTAATGACCAGTGATAGGCTTTTTTCATATCCACATGTTCTCTAAGTGGAGGTTGAACAATGAGAACACATGGACACAGGGGAACATCACACACTGGGGCCTATTGGGGGGTGGGGTGGGGGGCTGGGGGAGGAATAGCATTAGGAGAAATACCTAATGTAGATGGATTGATGGGTTCAGCAAACTATGGTACATGTATACCTATGTAACAAACCTGCACATTCTGTACATGTACCCCAGAATTTAAAGTATTAAAGAAAATACAGCTATATACAGTCGGGATACCTGGAAATCTAAATTTACTTGAAATAAAAGTTTGAATCTTCACTGTCTACTTCCAAAAATGAAAGAAAATTTGGTGAAAAGAGAATGATATGGTTTGGTTGTGTCCCCATCCCAATCTCATCTTGAATTGTAGCTCCCATAATTCCTACGTATTGTGGGACAATCACAGGGGCAGTTATCCCACATATTGTTTTCATGGTAGAGAATAAGACTTGAGATCTGATGGTTTTATAAGGGGAAGCCCCTTTTTACTTGCCTCTCATTCTCTTACTGCCAACCATATAAGAGCCTTTTGCCTTCCACCATGATTGTGCTGCCTTCCCAGCCATGTGGAACTGAGTCCATTAAACCCCTTTATAAAAGACACCTGAGACTGGGTGAATATCAGCAGTGTGAAGACAGACTAATACAATGACCAAAGGCAAGGTCACACAAAGGTAGAGATCAACTAGGTTTGATTCTTTGTCCACATTTTTGACCAGGTGGAGGATGCATCTCATCACCACAGAAATGACAGTCCAGTACATGGTAGGTGCTTTAGTGTTGAATGGACCAATAGCACTGGAAGCCAAACATCTGTGTGGCACTAGAGGCACACATGTGTCATCCTCAGAAAGGAATTTTCAGACCAAGCTGCTACTCCATGGTAGGGGCCCTATGGGAGGTCTCAGATTAGATTGACATCTTGTTTTCTGGTCTTCACCAGTTCTCCCGAGGCTGTCCATCCTCCATCCCCCTCCTGTTCTGTTATCAGACTCGGGTTGGGGGCTGATATTAGAAGGGCTCTGATAACACTCCTTAAGTGGCAGCAAGCTGTAAACATTCCCACTGATGCCATTTGATTAGCTGGATGGGAAAATGCCTGAAGAAGGTCCTGGCTTGTCACTGAGAGACAGGCAAAGGTGTCACATGGAGCTGTTGAAAAGCAAGCAGGTTGGGGCCACCACTGTGGAGTTATATAAAGCACTTGGCTCTAAGACAGACCTCTACAACATCGCATGTGTGATCTGCCAGGGTGGCTGTGGGTTTATGGTTTTGGTACACACGCAACAGGAACACATTCATAGCCCAGATAAGTTAATGACCTATTAGTGGCAAGTGGGGGATAGAGATAAAGCCATTGTGTAGAAGCCTACCCCACATTCCAAAGCCACAAGCAATTTTGTTTGACACCCCAGTTATATCCTATTCAAATAGCCTCCCTGTTAGAAGGTTGCAGTTTCTAAATATGCATCTATTGAAGGGAAGACAGAAGGGCTAAGGAACAAGGCTTAATTATCTTCTGGGCATGATCTTAGGATGTTAAATCCCTGGAGCTGGAAGATGAAGGAAAAAGAATTCATCGATCATTTGAACTATGAGTTCAGTTTAATTCATAGTTCAGGTGATGGCTAGAGACAAATGTAAAGGTAGGAGGACTGTATAAGTGTTACATTTTGGTTTTTCTGCCTTCTAGTAGAAAACAGTGCTTATCTAGACATTCTGCAAGAAACAATGGTTGGAAGTAGACCTGATATTTGTGTTTGATTTAGGAATAGTTCATGATGCATCAATAGGCAGAAGGGATTGTATGGGACAATTAAGTTTAAAATGCCAACAAGATTGGGGTTTGAGTGTTTCATATCTTGTCAAGATTCCAATTCCTTGCTAGCATTCTGCCTCTTAGGGCTAATGTGAGGGGAGCTAGTGGTGTGAAGGTATGTTTTTCTGGAAAGCAATTTAACAGCTAGTAAGAACTACTATACCTGGCACTCAAAATCAGCACCCCACTCCTGCAAGTCTACCCCATGAAAATAAACCAGTTTAAAGATTTGTGTAGTGAGGTTTATTCAATATTTAGAGACCAAAACCCCCAAGAAAGTTTAGGTCAGGGGATGGGTATGTTACTTTAGACCATGACACACCATTCGAGTGACTGAGCTTAACTTCACCAACTTAAGATTTGCCCCACTGCCCACCCACTCACCCAAATATGTCATCTACAAGGAACCCACTTTAAAGTCCAAGTCCAGGAATGGGAGGACTCCTGACACTGATCAGGAGAGAGCTGGAGTAGCTGTGTTAGTGTCAGGCAAAGGTGACTGCAGAGCAGAGAATGGCAGGGGACGGTTACACAAGGGAACAATCACTCCCCAAATAAATTTAACACTGTCGGATTCCTACTGAAGGCCCAGAAAAATCAGTGGGATAAGTATCCTGAGAGTCGATTTAAGCTTTTGTTTCTTACAGCCATCAGTGCTCATGAGGGGACAGCCTACTGTCCAATTCCTGGTGAAGTGGACAGTTTCACCCATAGGTACAGCTTTGTCACAAATGCCTCTTGTGAAAACTGTCGATCAGTACACAGGGCATCTTCTCAGAGCAAAAAAAAAGCAAGCTATAGAGAGAAGGGCACAATATCCTTACCCATCCTTTGATAACGTGATTAGAATCTAATCTGGGTACAGCTACTCCCTACATTGTCCTAGGGAGCAAGAGCCAGGGGGAACCTGGTGTTGCTCCAAAGTGAGTGTATGTAAGTTCTCTTCCATAAACTTTAGGTAAGTCTTTGTACATCAGGATGTATAAGGCCAAGAAATCCACCTACCAAATCGATTGCCTTCTGCTCGTACTGGTCACAAGGCTATGGCCCGAGGTAGATAGGTTACCTTGGAAGGTCCTTAGAGTAGCTCCTAGAAGTGAGCTCTCAGGAGAGTCCCAGCTGTCAGCTGTAGCCACACTGGGCAATTCTTTCTTAAATATGAGGGAAGTAGCACACAAACTTGCCATCACTGGAGACAGAAGTTACAGATTCTGGCTGGAGTATAAACAGAACATTGAAACCTAGTGTTTCATGCCTACTTTAAGCATTTAGTATTTCTTAGAGGTCTTATGTCAGGGTGAAGTACAAGGATGTGCATGTTTCTCACAGTACAGGCTGGACAGGGCTCAGTCTGGCCCTCTGGCCAGCACTAGGAGCCAGTCAGGTTGTGCACCCATAGCACACATCCAGCCTGCAGGAGTAGTGTCTGGGTTGGCCTGCATAAGGACTTTCCGAGACCTCAATAAGGATGCCAATATAAAAAGGAGTCTAAATCTGGATTGTATTTCCCTCTAAATAGAAGCTAGGGGATTCTGGCTACAGTCTTTACTGTGGCCTCAGAGCGCTAGAATGGACTAGGGCTGTGCTACCAAATAAGACATGTTCCTCCCAAGCCAAGCCCTACTGGGCATTCCTTAACCTGTCTCGTATTTTGTTCCTAGGAGGGCTTAACACAGCTTAGTGTTTATGGCATACCATAGGTCCCAGAAGTTGGGTATCAGATGATGTAACAGAACAATGAATCCCCTACCTTTAAAGCTAGAGTTGCTTTAATGAAGATTCTGGAAGAGTGACTAGCAGGCCTAGTATGGTTGGGTTTAGTGTGATGTCATTTGAGATCTGACACTCAGACATGATTGAAGCTTTTTTCCTCCAATAGGATGAGTGTCTTATCTACACTTAAAAAGGTATATGGAAGAAATTCTATGCCTCCCTGTAACATTGGGCTACATTTGAAGTCTTTGTTTAGGAAGTCTTTGCTTGGTCTTTAGCCCACCCTTCTTCGAAAGGTAGTTTTTGTAACTAGAGCCATTCTATTTTTTTCTAGCAGACATCTGTTCATCTAGATGGCTATTTGTATTGAGCCGCAAGATGCTCACAACCCCCTCTGGCACTTGCTTATAGAAGTAGTGAACCTAACTCAGACGATCTATTCTGGGCTAGGACCTCACGTTTATAATCAGTTACAACTTCAGGAAAGGATTCCAAGTTCACACTTTCCAAATACGGCAGCTGAGATCTGCCAGTTTAAAGCTTAGGAGACATCATGTTGGGTGGAAAGGACTTGGGAAGAAGAGTTCCTTTTGTTTAGTTCATATGGTCCGATACTGCTGTGCTAGACATTAGCCCACTTGGTGAAATAGCCAAAGTGCCCACTTATTACAGAACTCAATCTAGTCAGTTTGTATACATAGGATTGTTACTAGCAGTGATACTCTTGGCTCCAGCCTGCAAAGGGAGGTAAAAGGTTAGACGAATAGAGTCACTTTAGTGTGAACCTAGTGCTAAACTCAGCCTTTACTTCTAGATGGTTTTGAGATTCAGGAGGAATAGGGTTTAGCAGCACATAGTGTTAGTGCCTTTGCACTATTTAGAAAGCTAGGTGCTAAGTAGGGTTTACAGCATTGAAAGTGGATCTCTATAATCAGCCCCCAACTGCTTCTCAGCTTCCCTTTCGTTGTGGTGGCAGTGCTTATTTGCTCTCTTACTCCCGTGAAATAGCTTGTGCTAAGGGTCCTACTGCAGCTCAGATCACCCCCAGGTTAGAGCCCACAAAAGCCACTCACAATAGAAGTCAAAACCTCATCCCAACATGGATGTGGTTCTACATGAGGCCTGCAGCTTTGCATGAACAGCAGCCTACCAAGCTCCATCCAGCTCAGCAGTCCTTTGGCGCCTGTCTCCAAGGGGGATGGAGACATGAACACAGGCACAAACCTGATCTGTGCCTATTTGCTGGCTTCTGTATTCCCACAGGAAGAGGGGGTACAGAAGCAGCAGTTTCACGTAGAACACCAAGGCCCTAGCTAAAGGAAGGCTATCCTCACTTCAGAGATGTGTGAAGAGGAGTCTTTGAAATCCCTTCTCCTGGATGCTACACTGGAGAACCACTGGCAAAAGGTTACGAAAGTTCTAGTCCAGATATAAGGACTTCATTATATATACAAGGCTATTCCTTGTAGTATGTAGATGCCTCTCCTGAACATTTGTAGTGGATCATAGGTTATCCTTTTTGGAAGGACATTTAGCAGCAGTTAGGACTCAATTACACCTAATACTTAGTCAGAAATCCCAGTCCTGCAGATCTATCCCATGGTCATAAGAGCACCGGTTTGCAAGAACACACAGGTAGTTTTTTAGTGTTTAGAGGATATCCCCCCCGCCCCCCCAAAAATGCCAACTCTCCTTGATTTGGCAGGGAGTGAATTTAAGGACCATAACATTGAAGTGACTGAGCTGTATTCCATTGACTTAAGTTTTGGTCAATTTGATAAGTGATACAGTGTTAGGTATAATTGAGTCCTATCAAGTAATATATTTAGACCAGCATTAAGTAGGTCTGCAAAAAGACCATGTTTATGAGAAACCTGCTTCAAAAGTCATGCGTGTACAGAGCAATAGCATATTGACGCTAGTCTAGCTGCTCCAGCTTGCTTTTGATTCGTGTCAGGCAAAGCCAACTATAGGGACAGATTATCAGGAATGATAACAGGTATTATGATAGAGGGGACAGTTCTCTAGGTAGATTTCATCCCGATATATGTACCTAACAAGCAAAACCTGGGATGAAGACAGCATTTTGAGAAATAGACAAAAGTCATTCATAGTTGGAGACTGACTCCCACCACCCCTGATTAGTAGTGGACAGAGCTAGCCTAGCAGGCAACAAGTGATAGCTAGATCAGTAACAAGTCAGTCTAATGAATGTCAGATTCCTGTTTTAGGAACACTATGAAGGGTTTGGCAATTGAGTCAGCAAATTGTTTGCCTGATGCTGGCAGTGTCAGACCAGGAGGATGTTGGAAGAAATGTCACTATTTCCCAAAAGACAAGACCAGAAAATGCCACCTTGTTACTTCAGATTCTGGTTCCATCCCTGTCTACCATACAAGAGGGCAGCTCAATTTCTAAAGCCACCTCAAGAGATGACCCTTAAGATATTATGCATGGAGGAGGAGGAGAAAACTGAGGTTGATGTTGGCAGCAAACTAGCTGAAGCAGATCTTGAAGACCTTAAACAGATTTGATGCAGTACCTAAAACCTTTGGAAACCCTGACAAGCAACATTGAAAGACTCAGGATATTTGGAAGATTGGACTCTTCAAAGCAGAGTATCATTTATGCATTTGAGAGTCATGCAAGGGGTTTTTCCTGCTAGGAAGTTTTATCCTGCATTGTTGGCAGTGGTATCAGACCCACCAGTTAGCCTTGCACTAGCCATGCGAGCAGTCAATATTGCCACTGGCATCTGTAATCCCTAGAGCAGCTGGTGATCACAGCACTACCACTGCACTGAGACAGCTGCAAGCTACACCAGAGCTGCCAGCCCTCAAAAGTTCCCCATGCAGTTCCACTCTGAAGCAAGACCATAGACCCCTCATCCCCAAACCCACTCACACTAAACCCCATTAAGAACACTTCATTCTACAACAGGATATTCTTCTAGAGCTCACATGGAACATTCAACCTATACCATGTTTGGGGTTATAGAAGAACCAAGCTCAGACGAGGTAGATTCATTGATCTTGTTATACGATCAGGTACACGTGCACATGAGAATTTGTTTCTACCTTCCCCTACCACCCCCCTGGACTCAGTAACTTAAGACTTTGTGCCCAAAGTATCTGTTACGTGTTCCAGTTCTGGGTTCACCATGAAGACCTAAGTCAGAGGGGGCCTGAGAGATATGTGGATTCATATAAACCCAGAAATGGCCTAACCGAACAGCTCCAGCTACAAGCGTAGAGCTTCGATTCCAAGTGTCTTATTCCTTAAATGAGACCATAGCTTAACTTTTACAAACTGTACACCTTCCTTTTACAGATACTGACATTCTGCCTATGCCCAAGACCCCTAGCTCTTGACCAGGCAGCCATGTTTTATCACATGACCAATATCCAGGGCCCAGGTGATTGGACTGAAGTGACCACCTGGCCTTCGAACTGCTCACCTATTGGCTGACTGAGGACCAGGTATGGAGGATTGGCTGGTCAAGTGGGAGGTGTATTTAAAGACAAGCCACACGGCCAGCAGAAAGAACAGATAAAAGCTTTCCTTGATTAGACCAAATGTCAGAAGAGACCTGACCAGAAAGACACCAAGGAGCCAGGCCTTCAAGTTATTTAATTCAATCCCACCAGGACCCTTTCAAGACAATCCCTTTACCTGGGGCCCTCGCGAGGGAGGCCAATGGATAAAGTTAAAACCACGTTTGTCAGATTCCTACTGAAGACTAGCAGGCTGCTGTAGTCCTCTGCTCACCTCCTAAACTCATTTCTTTCAGGAGCTGCACAACCAGCTCCCAGGAAGCCACAATAGCGGATGGAGAGTCAAGCATGATGCACGTTGTAGAGAGGAACAGGAAGCTCATGGGTAAACAAATTGGACTTCCATAACAACAAATTGGACTTGCATAATAACTCAGAAGCTCATGCTGCTAAGAGCCAAATACCTTCCCAAAACTAAGAGGGGCTCCATGCCAGCATTACCGCAAACGGATGGAAACTGATCATAGCTCGGTTTACTTGATTTAGTCTTCATTCACCTTGAAAGTGGTGATGTAGTCTAGACCCAAGGGTTATTAGTGTAGTGAGATTGGGACTATTGAGTTTTTAAGAGCTGAAGGTGTTAAGTGTTTCAGATTCAAACTTCCATAGAACCTTGGCCATTTGGAAGATGCTGCTTTGTTCTATATTCAGTTCCCTTTCAGGCTCCTTATGACTAAGCAGGATCTCAGTATCCCCAACTACCACCACAGTGCCCAAATGTAATAAACTCAAGTATATGTGAACAGGCACCTGCCTCTAAGCCAAGGATGTTTAAACTCACTGCAGTCTAAAGATCATAATCACATAGGCACAGAATGACTGCAGTCAAGTTCAGTGAATGAGGCATCAGTGACTTCAGACTCAAGGTCTCAGTCTGGACCTTTAGTATCACCTGACTGATGAGTAGTAGTTGTGAGTGTTACAAGATGTTCGTGACTGCATTTAGGTCTCACCATTTCAAGAGGTGGAGAAATGAGACCCTGGAGTCAAAGTCACACTGGAAATATGGGAGTCTGACCACAACTTGGACCCTAACACTTCATTGGGAAGCCCACTGAGAAAGCCTGAGTGAAGTGTTTCCAATGTCAGCCTTTCTGTAGTAGGATTCTAGTGTTGCTTCCCAAGGTAGAAATCTAAAGCAGAAGTGATCACCCTCATGTCCCAGGCACTCGTAGGAGCAAGGTAGTTCTGAATACATAATCATGGAAATTACACTGGAAGAGGCATTTAAGGATATGATCCACTGAAATAGGCCATTCAGGAAGTTCCCAAGACAGAAGTCAGTTAAAGAACTGATTCAGGAGTGCTCATCTCCTGCATCCACTGCCTTACATAAGTGAGGCTGAACTGAACCTGGAATCATACTCAAGACTAGCTTTGTCACAAGGTACCCTGTGTACTGTTGGGCAGTTTTCCTAAAAGGCATGTCCTTAGGGCAGGAAAGGAAGCTGAATGAGGGGTAGAGACTAAGGATGTAAAGCAAGATCCCATCTCATATTTTGACAACCTGACAATATTGGAGTCTAGTTTCCTGAAGGCAACCACTCCTTGCAATTTCCTGTTGAGCAAGGAAATGTGGTTGGGAGACAGCAGTCTCGCTCCAAAGCAACCAGAAGATGTATAAGTAGGCCAAACAAGGCAGCAGCCACCAAGATTACTGTCGACTGCCCATGCCAACCATAACGCCACAGTCCCAGGTTGTCAGAGGCTTCCTCTGAAGACCCTCAGAGTAACTTCCTAGAAGTGAGCTCTTTAGCAGGGCATGGAGCTCTAGAAGCAGTTTGGCTGCCACTTCCATAGCCTGAGCTGCACCAGGCAGTTCTCATTTGAAGACATAGAAGCAGCACATTAAGCCAAAGTTGGGCTTGCTGGCACTGAAGGCAGAAGTTGTAAGTTCTGGTTGGGGGCACAGACAAAATATTTAAGCTAACATTGTTTTATGCCAGGCTTTGTAATGAGGTTTTACGTTGTAGACAAGAGTTTGATGTGAAGTGCAGTGTGTATAGGGATGCAGAGTCCAACAGAGGCTTTTGCAGCTGGGCAGGGCTGACTGGTCCTCCAGCCAGCACTAGGAACCAGTGTCAGCAGGTTGGACACCCATGGTACACATCCATCAGGAATGTGTCTGGGTTAGTTTGTTGCATACAGATTCAGAAATCTGGATGAGGCCACTGCTGTTATAGAAGGGAGTCTATAAAAATCTTCGTTCTTGCTCCCAAGAAGCTAGGGCAGCCCAGCTACATGGGGTCTGCACTCTGGCTTCCGCTGGAGTACACAAGGGTTTCTACTGGACAGGACATGTTGCTTCTGGCCAAACCCTGCCTGGCATCCCTTACTTATGGGATTTGGTCCTACAAGGGCTTATGCTTGAGATCCCAAAGCAAACTTAGTTTATAGCATGACACAGGTCCCAGGAAGTTGGGGTTAAATCAGTATAACTGAATGTAGCCCCTGCTCTAAAGCTAGGCTTGCTTTAATGAAGAAGACTGGAAGAATAGCCTCTTATGGATGAAGGATATTTGGTTGAGTCAAGGTCTTGTGAGATTTGACAGTTCTGAGTCCTATTATGATTTAGAAACTCTGCCTTAATATTGGACTATACTTTAAGTATTTAGGAAGTCTTAGATATAAGTTAACTTTCATCCACCCTTCTTGTAAGACGTAACTAGAGCTACTCTGGGTTTCCTGTGAGCATCTCTACTTCAATCTAGAGAGCTATTTTTAGAGTATACAATGCTGTGCCTAGAGGTGGTACTCCAAGCCACAAATGAGGCTTCTGGTAGCAGCCTCCAACACTTACAGACGTGAGACCCTACCCCAGGAACAGAGATGAGGCCTGCATGTTTACTTTGTGAGCGTCAGTTGTTACTTGAGGTGAACATCCCCTTAAGTAGCATTTCAAAATAAAGGTGGCTGAGAGATCTCATGCCACCTTAAGGCTCAAAAGTATGGAGATTTGCCCCTTAGCAGGAAAGGAGCAACTGGGGAACAGTGACTTGTGTTCAGTTTAGACAATGCCTGGTACCTGCTCTATGCTGGCCCAGGTAGGATTGAGTAGTCAATAGAAGTCTCCACCCCTTGCAGAACTCAGTCTAGTTAGAAACTAACATTTACAAGATTGTTAGAGGACTGATATGTGATACTCTGATTTGTTAAAGGTGGAGAATTGAGCTATCTAGCTCAGGTAGTGTGAGCTTAGTACTAGGCTCAGTCTTCACTTCTGGCTATAAGACACCACCTTTTGAGATTCAGGGAGGGGAGAGTTTTAGCAGCACATAGTATCTATTAATGCCTTTATACTACAAGGTTAGGTACACCAAGTGGGGCTCAGAAGCAGACCTTGGATTTTTGTCTCCCCTACCCCTTTTGTCAAGGGGCAGGATTTGTGTTCTTCGAACATTCCTAATTAAGGTTTTTTAACCAAGAACAGCATTGACACGAGTCCCTTAAGGTCAAAGCCCACACCCCATGCAACTAAGTCAGCCTCAAGTTGAGAATGTTTGCTACGAGGCAACTAGCTTTGAATGGAAGACTCCCTGCCCAACTCTATCTCAAGAGTCCTTTGAATCCCATCTCCAAGCATCAGATTCAGAAACACCTGCACCACGCAAAAGCCTGTTTTGCTGGTCTCCAGTTCCCTACAGGAAGGGGAGATAGAGAAGTGGTTCCATTTATAACACTGAGGCCCTGGCTAAGAGACTTCTTGTTCCAGGGACAGAGAAACACGAAGTCTGTTCCACAATGCTATGCTGAGCAGCCAGAGGAAGTTATAGGATCTTGCGGGTAAGAACTATCACACGTAAGGGAACTTGCTGTGCCTTGTTCATGGGAGTTTATGCATTCAGTGGGGGATGAATTATCCTTTTTGGAAAGCAGCTTGGCCAACAGCTGGTAAGACTTAGTTATATCTAAGCATTACTGAAATCCAGCAGCCCCAGTTCTGGAAATCTATGCCACAGTAATGGGAGCACCAGCTTGACCTACAAGGCAACAGTGCTTATTCAGCAATGGGTTTAGGGGCCAAAAACCAAGGGAGTAAACAGCTTTTGGTTTGGGGGGTAGGTGTGTTACAGACCATTAGAAGCCATTGAAATGACTGAAACAAGTCAAACAGACTAGCTTAGACTATTAGAACCAGACTGAGAAATCTACTTATATATGAAGTCCGTTTAGAAGGGAGAAAGATGTGATATGTTCAAACGAAAGAAAACGAACTGACTAGAGCAGAGAAAGTTGTCACGAATGATAGTGAGCATTACATGCAATGACAGTCCAAGAAATTGTCTTTTTACCTAAGAGCATCAAGATGCAATGTGAACTGATAAGACAAATCCACTCCCATAAGTTGAGGACATCAACACCATCAGTAACGGGCAGACCCAGAAGACATGGACATAACTGGTCAGTCAACTGGGCTTTGTGATCACTTAATAGTTTGTTCCTATTGAAATGAAGATGTTCACTTCACTGAATAGTCACCAAGACCATGTTTTGGAAATAGGAAAGCCAAGCCCAGAGAAAGATTGCTGTCACTTGCACTTAAAAAAAAAACTGAACATGAAGTTTTGTCCACCTTCCCTAGGTATACCTCCAAAGAGGGTAAGAGACTATCCATGTGAAGCACCTCTCAGGTGTTCATTTTGGGTTCACGATTTTTGAAGAAATGTCAGAGGTGAGGCGAGAATCCATGCATTCATCTAGGCCCACTCATGATCTGAGATGGGCGGGCAGGCAGGCATTTCTAGCTACAAGACTGAAGCCTTGTTCCCCAGTCATACTTAGGGTGACTATCCCCAGCATGTAGAGATTGTCTCTTCCTGGACTGTACATTACTATCTTTTTTTTCCCTAAAGGTACTAGGATAAGCATCTCCCTGCCTACCCATCGTCCCTGGGCACAAACTGCCCAGACCTCTGTTCCCAGTTAGGCCATGTTGTCATGCCTCATAATCACTATTCAAGTCCCAGCTGACTGGGCTAAGGTGACCACCTGACCCTGGAGCAGGTAGCTTACTGGCTGGCTGCTGAGCACCTAGAAGAGCTGGGTCAAGCTGGAGGTGTATTTAGGACAAAACCACACAGCAAGAAGAACAGAAGTGGAAAAGCTTCTTTTGACATAGAACAGAGTTCAGAAGAGACCCGACCAGAACCTGGAACGCTCCAAGCAGTCAGGCCTTCAAAGCTGCTTCAGTTTGATTCAATTCTACCAGGATCTTTAAGACAATTCCTTCTACCTGGGGCCCTTGAAGCCCATAAACAGGAAGTACACAGTAGCGGGATTCTGTAAGACCAGTGCCCACGACTCACTTCCCTTAGCTACACAGCAGGCTCCCAGGGGTATGGAGTACATAGCTACCTTCCATCCTGGTCAACAGGGCGATGAGTCCAGCTTGACTCATACTGTGGAGGACAAGCAGATGAAACACATAGCTGGGCAGTCAAGCTAGGTTTTGCAGTGATTCTAGTCTATATGCCCATTCAGGAGATGCCATTTTTGTGCTTCCTTTCTGGCTGTAACTTAAAGAACATCCTAATTTTCAATATGCCCCCCATCTTCCATCTTAGTGCCCAGATACAACTCGAGCATATAGCAATGAGTATCTGCCTCTGTGGGCCATGGACCCCTTCATCCCACTTCAGGAAAAAAAAAGGAATTACCTGTATGACAAACCCCATCACAGGCTTTTTCCACATGTGTGCATGATATAGGACATTCTACTTTGTTTTCACGATCTATGCTATCATACAGCATATTCTTTGCTTCCGAGTTGTGACCCAGTACCCATGGAGTAGTACTTGATCCCGTTAACACACGAGTCGTTCTCCCCTGAGTGGCACCAGGGGCTAAGTCAAACATTAGCCCAACAAACATTGCTCAGGCCAGATGAAGGTCATTGCCCTGAAGTTCGTGGACCTGTGTCTAGAAACAGGTTCAGAAAACCCCAGGCCAACCACGTGTATCCCACAAACTAGAAGCCCAGCAGGCTAGACTCCTTCAACCCGAGGCTAGAAGTCCTCCAGGATAATTAGGCTTCATGTTCTTCCCATTGTGATGGTGCCCCCACTCTTCAGGCAGTTGCCAGATACTAGAGGCACTTCACTTTCTGAATCCAGTTACTCACTACCCTCAGTTGTTTTAAGTTGAAGGTTTCCTCTACCCTCTGAAGAATATGTAGAGTAAGTGTCCCAAGGGTGGAAGCATGCACCCCTCGAGTCGACAGTGGATTTTTTGCATCAAGATGTGGGTGGGATAGGCATGGCCAAGTTGTTTTACTGAAGATCATAACTTTAGGCAGGGTCAGACATTAAGTTCAAGACATTCTTGTATGCCAGCTTTGTTTTTCCCCACTTAATGTCAGGTAGTGATGATAGTCCTTATGTTCATCCAGAACGTTGCATGCAAACAGGGACATTCCCACACCGCATCCTCAGCACAAAGTAGCTCTGTAGTATGGCAGGCATTCAGCGATCTGTTGGAAGGGTTACTCCACTACATACTCAGGCTAAGAAATTTGTTTTCATATCCTGTTTTAAGCCGTCTTGACCAGCAGCCTCACATCTTGAGGGCTTAAAAGTTAGGCTTCAGTAGATTTGAAGCCAAACCCCTGAATTCCATAGTTCCCCCAACCTCAGAGGCTCTGTAGTCCCAAGTTGAGATGTGAGCTTAGATTGAAATACAGTGTGTGGAAGGTCATTGAGCAAGCAGCACCCAGAGGGCCGGGGGCTTGGTCATTGCCTTTGGCAGCAGTTTGTCATTGCCGGATGACTGGAGGGGCTAGCATAAGCCTGTGATGGACTTTGATGTTCTGGTTTCAGGAGCATCTGTGCAGTCACCCACAGGTCACCATCTGACAGGACCTGTTAGCCAGAGGAGTTCAGTATCCCTGAAGGGCTGAAAGATGAAAGCTGAGAGTTACAAGGATGAAGATGGAGACCCCCTGGAAGGAGGTTACTCAGCCTTAGGGGAAGATCGGCCCCATTCAAGACCCTGACAGCCACCAATTGCCACACGACACCATCCCCGAAAGCCCGAAGATAGGCAGTTATTCATTGCTTTTGAGTCCAAGAGGTTAAGGAGACTCAGACCAAGACACAGCTGTTGGCAACAAAACCCAGACTAAAACATCCCTGAAGGTGAGACCAGGTTTCCTCACAAAACCTTGTTAAAAGACACCAGTCTCACATTTACAAGTTGTACAGCTTTGCTCCCAAAGCTGATCCATGAGCCCAAGACAATCTCACCTTGGAAGTGTCTTCGACTTTGCCGTCTCCAACCTCATATCCACATTGAGCCTGGGTTAAGGATAGGGACTTCCAGAGCCTGGTCTTTTTACCCTCACCCAAGGGAGGTTCAGGGAAAGACAAGTTACCAGGCTGAGTCAGCTATTGTTTCAGAGCATAGAGCACTACTGTTCCACAGCAGTGTAGTGGGTTGAGAACTGAGGCTTGTTACAAGCCATCCTCGACTCCCTAGGGAATATCAAGTGTGTGCTATATTGCAGTCAACTGCTAGTAGCTGCCAGAAATATGGAGAACTTCGGATCCATGTAGAAGCTCACACTATAAGTGAAGTTCCATGATGGATTAGCAATGTCTCCCAATGCAGGGAGGAATGGTGGCAGGCTTGCCGTGCAGTGAGCAATTCTCACTCCATTTTACATAGGAAAGGGAGAGTTCAGGACTGTCAAGGATCCGTTTCCTTGCCCTTGATGTGGCAACTGCCCTGGTCCCTACAACTCTACAAGAACATAAAAGGGGGAAAAAATAGTAGGTAGTCCTAGCAAACATTTGGAGACAGCAACAGCCCAGGAGCTACTTCCCTCCTGAGGGTAGAAGGTAGTGAGGCTTCAGTGTACCACTATACTGGACACGAGTTCTGGGGTGGCAAGTACAAAGCCAGCACAAAGACTACTCCCTCTGACCTAGAGGGGGCAGCACTCACCCAGCATAGGGATTTTTCCATGAGATCTCAGGAGGAATCCTTTTGCACCTTCTTACAAGGGGCTTTCAAGAGTTATTCTCCCACCACAGCCAGCGAGTCGTGTCTGGAGAGGTCTAATTCATCATTGCCTATAAGTTGTGAGTGATGACGGCATTAGTAGCACAGCTAGTTTAAGCGAGACTTAGGTATGCTTTGGACATTACACAAAAGCTGGAAGGATGCAACTTTTAGTCTTAGGCAGCCTTCTTAATTTGGGATATGTAGAGTTCTGTGTCTTAAAAGCTGCATCTATGCAGAGACATTATCTGGTAGAACATACTTAAGTCTCTGAAGATGAGACTCAGCCCCAGAGCTCCAGAATCTCATGTTCCAGCTACAGGTGCTGGAGTCAGTGAGGGAGCGAAGACCTGTCCTCAGGGAGGCTAGCAGGGCATGTCATAAGTGGTAGAACAGCATCTGCACAGGTGTGGCTCAAGACTTCCACCCTATGTGGGTATGCCCCATATAACCCTTTGAGTGGGCAGACCTTGTGCATGAGACCTTGCAAATGATTGTCATAGGACAAGATTGTCCTGGGTGGACCTGACAGTCACACAAGCCCTTTAAGGGAAGTCAGACTCAAAGCCTGGGAAGGATTCAACACAGTTGCTGGCTTGAAAATGGAGTTACATAGCAAGGGATGCAGGAAGCCCTTTGGAGGAAAGCAGACCCCAGTTGACAGCCACTAAGATACTGCAGTCCTACATGCCAAGAACTTGAGTTATACCAACAAGAATGAGCTTGGAAGCTGACAGACATCCCCTAGAGCCTTCAGATGAGAATGTAGCCCAGCTAACACCTTGATTTCAAGCCTTGGGATACGAGATCAGAGTCTCAGTCACTGCCTGGATGACCAGCCTACAGAGTTGAGCCGGTGTTTTAAGCTGCTAAAGTCTGTGTTATGCAGCAATAGAAAACAGGCTATTTGTATTAGTTATGTCTGTGCTTTGTCATAGCTTAAGCACTACAGGGAGACCTAGTTGGTTGTGGGGATTTTTGGCAGCCCTTCAAGTAATACCTTTGAGATGGTGCAATTTTGTCTACCATTCTGTTGCAGGTAAAAGGGAGATGCTTGAAATGATTCTTAGTGAGGCTTATTAGACCAGGAACAAATCGGGTTGATTCATCAAGCTGAGGCTGGAAGTTGTCAGTATAGATTTAGAAGGCCCTCAGGCATTAGGATGTTTCCATCGATTTCTAGTATCATTTGGACTGGAGAGAGGACTTCTTGGGATAAGATGCTTCTAAGCTGGCATCTCCGTGAGTGAAGCTCACCCCACAGAGGCCAACTCCTAAGGCATGAATTTGAACCTCAGTCTACATTTAGGACTAGTCCTCTTAAGGGGGATGTCGATCAGGAAGAACACCCAATATTGCGGGATCTACATTTGAGCATCCACTGTGGGCCAGGAACCTGAAGTTAGTCATGATTAAGGGTATCCAAGATGGAGATACTTAGAAGAGCTTGTTTAGAAGAGCTTGTCTGGTACACGCAGCTCTTTGTTGTCTTGGATTTAGTAGGAATGAAGAGCCCTCTTGTGAGGGTGGAGCAAGACAAATAGACTTTGAAAGTCCAACACTGGGGCAAGCTGCCTTTGAGAACAGCAGCAGCTAACACCTGACTCACAGCAGACTAAGCCAGTCAAGACCTCTTGACTAAGATCTTAGAATTTTAGCATTGTCTTCAGCCTAGACCAACCCCAGCTAAGTCTGCTAAGGACTGGATTTGGACTGAAGTTTGACTAGTACAGATCCATGATGAGGCTTAGGAGTCTATGCTATGCCAAGAACGTACTTCCTTTTTACAGCGGGGTCGCCAAGAGGCATACTCTTGCCTCAACCTGAGGGTCAACCCCGAGTTTCTCCCCTCCATTCTAGGGTATGCACTCCAGTATGTTGTGCGTGGCCACCTTGCTTTCATCAGTGGCCTGTCAGCACAGCAGGAACCCAAAAAGTCCACCTTCCATATTCCACCCACCTGGGGAGACAGAACCACAGCATACGATCTTAAGGCTTATTCCCTAGCGGTTAGTGAAGGGGTGTGTTCTCATCTGGCATTCTGAACACTTTTTCAAGACCATAGCATCTGACACTTGCCCTCTTCTCCAGTTCACTTGAGTTCTAGAACAGCTCTGTCTCTCCTTGCGCAGGCTCTGTGCCACCTGGCCCCCAGGTCTACACACAGGGCATTCCCTCTGCTTAGAGGGCTTTCCCCCACTTGGCTTCCTGGGATATGAGAATGCAGTGAACCCTCAAGCTAAGGGAGGTCAGGGGATTGTCGGAGTCCATAGGAGTCTGCCTATAAAGGTTTCCCAAACAGGGTAATCCGTTGCCTTTTGAAAGGCTTAGTCTGACTTCTCTACTTACCCTCCCCCACCCCCCCGCCAACAATTAGATCAGGCTTCTGGGGCTGGAACTGAGCACATACCCTGTGCTGGCTAAGTTCTGAAAGGATAAGAAAGCAGGCATTGTTAGAGACACCTGCAGTGAGATGTTGTATATCAAGGCTCAGATGAAGGGCCAGAAGGTGAAGCCCTAGAAGAAAGCCGGAGTGGACTTTGTCCTGTAGGTTGCTTCTCCCGAAACCTAGGTGTACATGCTTTTGTATGTACCTACCGGACATTCACTTCAATTTCTAGAAGACACTTCATTGTGTGGACAGCCACCCCATCCTGCCTTGTTCTCAATCAATGCCATACCAGAACTCAGCCTCAAGGGCATGCATTATTTATCTCTAATGGGAATAGTTATTCACGGCATCAACGAATCAATTAATGTAGATGTTTCATCAGGGCTCTGAGTGGCAGGGAAAGGGAGAACCTGAAGATTTGGGGCAATCATTGCTAATTCAAGATCTAGGGCTGACAACCCTAGCTCAAAACCTTGAGCAAGAAATTTCCCCTAGACAGGCCTTAGTTTCCCCTATTTATATATAAAGGGTATGTTCAAAGAGTATGACTAAATGACTCAAGGAACCCCAGCACTCATCTTTGTAACTGTTAAAGGGACCTGAAGAGGAAGTTAGACTTCCCAGGAATAGGTGGCCAAAGCAACTGATACTACTTTAGGGGGCTAAGTGACTCATGCCCAGAGGCAGCTAAGTTTGCTTGCCATGATCAGCAGCTCAGCTTCTTAGACCTCGCCACCTAGAGTCAAGGTTGGCTCTCACTTTCGATGTAAGTAACCCATACTCATGGACTCAAGTCAAATAGAAATGCAAAGCCTGCAAAAGCTCGACTTTATCTACTTGCAACTTGCCTGGTTTTGTATCTTAGGATCATTTGATTGGGTCTGATTTGTTTTACTGAGCTGAACCATAAGCTTCACTCTACACCCAGTCATCATTTGGATTTTAGTTTTGCCTTATAGGGCCTTTACTTGGCACTTTAAAAGTATCTAGTGGGTAAATGTTTTAGTTACTTGGCTTTGCTTTCCAACTCCTGTGAATACCCTTTACTCATCTCCAAGGATCACTGTACTATTGAAATCTCATGTGATCTATAGGACACTGTCAGTTCCTGCAGGAGGCAAGAGAAACTAAGTGTCACTTGAGATCTGACCTGTGTCAAAGTCACATGACTAGTCAGAGGCTCAGCCCCAGCAGCAAAGTTCCACAGCTTGTTCATGTCCCTTACGTGTTCTCCTACCCTAGGCTTCTGTTTCAGTTGATGCTGCCACTATCTGCTCAGCCCACAGAATTAGCATTTTGGCATTTTCTCCTTGTCCCCTCAATCCAATGTCTAGTCCTATCAAATCCTGTTACCTTTTCAAGGGAGAAGTCTACTTTTGTCTCATCCTCATTACTGATCAAAGTCCTATCTCACCTGAGAAATGAATAGCTTTCCTAAACCAATACCTCAACTTACCCCCTGCAGTCCATTCAGAGCTACCGTGATTGAGGGAAAGCAACATACCTCCTTTGGGATAAAGCTTATTGTTTCGTCCTTAATAAGGAACTATGGAGTTTAACCCCTCTGCTCCCTCAGCCTCTAAGCGCACACTGCCCTCATACACACACACTATGCTCTTGTCATTTGTCCAAGGCTCATTCCTGCCTTGGGACCTTTGCACTAGCTGTTTTACTTTGGATGCTTTCCTGAGATATTTGCAGAATCCATTATAGTTCAGGCATTCATTTAGATGTTGCTTTTCAGAGGTCTTCCTGGACTCCCAAGTCTGTAGTTACAGTGAACCCTACACGCTGTGTTCAGGCTCAAGGGCATGGGTTAGATGGGATGAAGTTCTACACAGGGGTATGGTTCAAGTTTACAAAATGAACGCACTGTTAGAAAGCCTCAGGCGTGTGACGGAGAGATCCTCTGGGGCATCCTCCAGATTAAAGGTATCACACCTAGACAGATCACATTTCAGGATGGCTAGGGTACTTTCTAAAAGCATTTGAAGATTTTTGCTTGTTACTGAAAATGCAGAGACTTGCCTCCCCCAAAGTACTTTATGCCAAATGCAAATGGGTAGAACTAGAGGTGGTCTTGAGCTTGAGTCCAGGTTTACAGAGTTTGTCTATTCCTTACACTTGTTCTTGGGTTAGTGTCTGGTACATAGCAACACTGACCTATCCCCTTGTTTAGCCCCAGAAACCATTTTAGGTGACTTGAGACTGGTTTCAGAGATGACTTAATCTGACTTGGGTCAGAGCAGAATAACTTGAGGTTAGAGATCAGTGCCTGGAACAGGCCCCGCCATCCTCCAGCACAATGTTGGCTCTAGGAGGAGCTGAGATGTTGATCTTTGCTATGTTCACCATGTTACTATTGGAAGTTTCGCACCATAAACTCCACTTTCTCAAGTGAGGCTTCCTCATCTGACTTGATACTTCCCCTGGAATTCAATTATCACTCAGGAAAGTGACGTGAAAGCCTTCAAGGCAGTGACAGCATCACATTGGTCAGCCTGATCACCCTATTTATAACAAGGCCGTGGAAGGCAAACAGCCTTTCACTACCAGGAACCCAGTGAACTGAAGTTGTGCCTGACACTGTCAGTGGAACAAGGCCAGAGACATCGAGCCTAGTAAAGCAAGATTGAAGTCAGTTTGCCTGGGGTAGGAAGAGGAAGCGGGAGCGTTGGTTGAGGAGTAGAGAAGTAACTAGCAGGTTACAATGTGAAGAGGCAGCAGCCAAGTCCCCACACGTCAGAATATAAGGTCACTAGCAGCGGCTGATAAGCCTGTTTCACGTACGAAGATGGTAGAGGCATGAAGAGACCTGTCAGTTGTAGTTGCCATCCCGCCTAGGTCAGCGGGCTCGATTTGGAAAGATGCCACTGAGGTGGCTCAGCAAGTCAGGTGTGGGTTCACACTTGACCCAAGGCAGGTGGCGCCATCTGAACCTTGTTTTTCCTCATGAGTTAGATCTGTTGATGCAAGCCCAAATGAAGATCCAGGTTTATGTGGAGCCTGTGCTAGTTTTAAGCCATAAGAATGAACTGAGTTCAGAGGCTTAGAGCCAAGCCAAGCTTCGACTTGATGTATAGATCAGTACATCGCACATGATTGAGGTGGGATCACATTGTCAGCATTTCAGGAAGGGAAGTCAGAGCCGTGAAGTTACTGACAGCATCACTACTGATGAGCGTATCAGGCTGACACCCAGGGCAGTTGTAGGAATCATTTTTGTGAAGTGAGACAGTCCTATCAGAGCAAAGAAAATGGGTACTATAGACAGCTGTCAAGGAGGTGGCAATAACAGTATATGACGTTTGCAGTTCGATGACATCTTTAGCATAAAAGCCTGTGAGGAAAGATACCTTACACATTCTTTCACATGAAGGAGATCAGAGATGACAGGTGACAAAGGTGAGGCCAGGCCAGCCCATCTGCCTTCCCAAGACCTACCTGATTTTTAAGCTTGTTTAACTTCTTTAGGGAAAGCAGGATTTTTCTGCATCACCTAGAATTGGGTCAGAGACCAGTGCAGCTCTGGGGACCAATACCCCCAGGTATCCCACTGCCTGCCTATATGGCAGCAACAGCTTAAGCACACCCTGAGAATGACCCTGTATGGCACACACAACAGCAATAACTTAAACACACCCTGAGAATGGCCCTATGTCAGAGTGTTTCGAGTTCCCAGCTAAGGAATGCTGGAGCTGCCAGCCCAGAGATCTATTCCTTGTCTGACAAACACCTGAACCCCTGGGCCATCCTATGGGACAGAGGCAATACAGGGGGATTGGGGCCATACAGGGGGATTGGGGCACTGGATAAAGGCTGCCAGGTGGAGGTTAGGGGAAGGTGATGAGGAAGCTGTATGAACTGCCTGCTTGAGACGGAGTCTCGCTGTCTCCCAGGCTGGAGTGCAGTGGCGCTCTCAGTTCACTGTAACCTCTGCTCCCAGGTTCAAGTGATTCTCCTGCCTCAGCCTCTTGAGTAGCTGGGATTACAGGCACCCAGCACCACACCTGGCCAATATTTGTATTTCTAGTATAGACGGTGTTTCACTATCTTGGTCAGGCTGGTCTTGAACTCTTGACCTTGTGATCCACCCACCTCGGCCTCCCAAAGTGCTGGGATTATAGGCATGAGCCACTGCAGCTGGCCAACTGCACGCTTAAGAGACCAGATGCAGTTGTCAGGTCTATTGCCACTTGACTGCTCTCTGCAGGTCCCTTGAGTAAACAGTCTTGTTCACCAGAGCTCCGAGTCTCTTCAGCCTCGAAGACAATGCCATCCCTGTTGAAGCCAATAGGGATCTGGTGTGACACTGCTTTTGGGCATAGGTATTTCCCTCCCCAGTAAGCAGGAGGCTCTCTCCTGTAACTATAACCCAGTCCCCCACCACAGCTTCAGTAGAAATGATCCCCGAGATCTTTCCACTCTGAAACTCAGTTCCCAGCTCGAAGTGAGAACCATTTAGCCAGTTACGTATCAAGTGTAACAGGAAATGAGGTATACACACCAAGCTATGTCATTTCCAGCCGGGCCTCACCAGAGCCACGAGTCTCCTCAGTCCAGTCAACTGTGGCCAGGGTCATATTCTATGCCAGTTCAGCCTGCTTAAAGTCAAGTGGTAGTTCCGTCCAGTGCCACCACCAGGTCCAGCAGGGTGCAACTAAGTGCAAGTTGGAGTTCTAGAAAGCACTGAGTGTCTCAAGGAACCAGATCGAAATCATAGGCCTTCCTGAGGTGAGCACAGGAATGTCAAGTTTGGGTCTGCTTAGCAGCCCATTCCAGTGGTGATGAGATGACAGCTAAGCACCAGAGTTCTTGGTCTTGCCCTCTCCCTATAATATATGGGCAGCCACCATTCTTGGGCCCAAAGCTTAACATCCTTAGGGCTGCCACTTGCAAAATCTCATGATTAGCCGAGTTTCAGCCACTATATGCCCTTTTGCCTTAACTGATGGGGCAGTCGCTACTCTTAAACCTCAAGTCCAGTGGAGGAGAGGTAAGGATTCTTAGAAACTAAGATAAGTCAGCATGCAGACACATGGCAGAGGTTTCACCTTCTACCCTTTGATTTCAGATGCTGATAGAACAGGCGGGGAAGGGATGGCATCTTCACTCAAGCACAGCCTTGCTTTTCTGCCCAAAAGGTATCTCAAACACATGCGTACCTTGTAAGTGCAGAGGTGTTTAGCCCCAGAGTCAATCCAACCAGTGAAGATGAGAGCCAGTGAACTGAGGCAGGAGAATGGGAATTAGGGTAACCAAGGGTTAAGGCATGAGACAGGCAGGTGCAGCCAGTTCTGGGCAAGGTTAGGCAGCACACAGGCCATGTCCTCACTCTTGGTAGCCACACTTCAGCCTTGGATTGGCCATGGGCCAATCCTTCATAAGATGTAACCAGTTGGAGGCCTCCAAAATGTCACCGAGGGGTGTTAAGGTTTGTAACTTAAACAACTTGAACGTTGGGTGTCTTAAACTGCTTGCTATGCAGCCCTTTCCTACTCTAAGAGTGTACACTTTCAGTAGATCTGCACTGTTTTCACTGCCATTCTTTCGCTTTGTTTGTACATTTTGTTCAATTATTTGATGTGCCAAGAACATGGACAATCAGTAAAGATTTTCTATCTGGTAACGTTTTGGTGAGCCAGCCAAGAGGTAAGCTCAGTTGTCTGGGATTGTTTCCTTTTATCTTTGTCAAAGCTGCCATTTGCAGGCACGGGTCAGGCAGTTAAAAGCCACCACAGCACCCACCACTCAAGTCTCCCATGACAGCTCAGTCATGTACCAAGACATCTAGGTCCTGCCAGGCACAAGAGGCATCCATGCAAGTCAGGTTTGTGTGTGGCAGTCCTGTCCGAGATGATTTGATCACCTAACTTCTGTGCTTGCCTTGTTGATGCTTTGTTGGGACCAGGGAATGAAATTGCTGCATTTGAGCCCCATTACCATCTGCATGCCTTTTTGTTTATACATGGAAAATGCAGAGAAAGACAAACAAAGACTCCACATCTTGGTTGTTCTTAGTTTTTTCGTGGTTTAGACCCCAGAGTAAACAGCCACAGGGATTTATACCTTCTCGTAGCCAGAGAGGCCGGAGAAGTACTAACCTTAAAGTTTTGGGCTAGAACGCAGGAAGATATAGCCCATCTCAACTGGTGGGATACTAAGAGCTTGGGATTATATCCAGGAACTAAAAGGGAAGGTCATAGGCTACCTATGAAGGGAAAAAAGTGGTACCAGTGCCCACCTAAAGGTCAGAGATGTCTGACACCCAGACTGGTCTCTGAAGGGGGACACCCCTGGGGGTCCAATGCTAACTCCAAGACTTCCCCAGCACGACACCCCAGGTGGAAACTTTGGGTCAACAAATAAGCCCTTCCCCTTAGGATCTCTTTTCCAGACCACTATGGGAAACACTGTTTTGATTCCCCAACTCAGCTGCATCTTTGGCCATTGGAATCAATTATGACCCTGATAATCAAAGCAAACATTTGATTGTTATTGTAAAGCTGTTTAGCCACAATACCAGCTAGACAGAAGGAGTGGTCAGAAAAATGGAAGCCTTAATCACAGGGTCGATAGTCAGAAATGCTATGTGTTCAAGCTTTTATGGTTTTGTATCAGATTCCTTCAATCTGCAGAAGTCCCAATACTGGCCCTGAAAAAAAAAAAAGTCCCAAGATTGAGCCAGACATTGATGACCACCCATCTCCTACAAGGGCCCCTTGTCTCTCAGGGAGAACTATGGCTGCCCTCATGTAACTGCTTGCCAAGTGCTCCAACCATGCAAGGCCAGAGGAACAAATTACAGTAAACCCGATACACCCAGACTGGAATACCCTACTCAGCAGCTCCCCTGACACTAAGAAGTTGTGAAAGTACTAGTGACCCTGGCAAGTTTGTGGATGGGTTTGTCTTTGGCTCTAAGCTTTTGCTTTATCAAGATGTCTGATTCATTTTGGCAACATGGTGCACCCCTATGAAAAAAGAATGAGGCTGCCTACTGCAAAGGCAGATGGCGTATCTACCTGCCCAGGGCAATCACCTAGGGCCCAGACTTGGCGCCAACCACCAACCCTGAGAAAATATCCCTGTGGAAATGAACAGGCAAGCGAAGTGTGAGGCACTTCCTTGGAGGAGTAGAAAGGGGAATAAACAAGGCCATAAGTTATAAGGTCCTGGAAATTATACAAGGGAAGGAAGAAAACCCAGTTACCTTTTCTGGCAGGTTACATGAGGCCATCAGAAAACATGCAATTCTAGGACCCTTCCTCTCAATGGTTATGCTAATGGGACATTTTTATCAGCCAGTCAGCCCTGATATCAGTACAAACTCAATTGCAAGTGGGACCACCCACTAATAAAAATCAGTGTCTTGATACCACATTTATAACAATCGTGACCTGGAGAAGGGAAAAAAATCGTGACCACATTTATAACAATTGTGACAGCAAGCCAAAAGTCATGGCAGCCACCATTAGCAACGCCCAAAGAGCATCTGAGGGCAACCCATAAGGATGATGCCAAAGGCTCTTGCCTCAAGTGCAAGAAAATAGACACTGGGTAAAGGACTGGACTAAGCCCCTCCTGAAACTGGAGAATCAACTGCCCCCCACACTCCCACTGAGGGACTCAGTTGAGACTCTGGCAGTGCCAAGGGAGGAGCTAGATTAAGACTGAAGGGACCTAAGTCTTCCTCACAGCCCCTGTCCAGGATCATTACCGAGGAGCCCCAGGTAACTCTGCACATGACCATTTCCATTTTTCAGTACGGGAGGCGGGGCAGGTTACTGTCCTTACTGCTTATGCAGGAAAACTCTCCAACTAGGACCACCACTGTTATAGGTGTAATGGAAAAGAGGGAAAAAAAGCATTTCATTCCTCCTGTAGCCTGACAGTTTGAGACAAGCTTTCCAGGAGCTCAATAGTACCATGCTGCCTGGACCCCTGTTGGAAAGGGATGTTATGGTTAACAGTGGTGCTGCTACAACTTAAGTACCACTCAGGATTGCTAGTGGTCAGTGATGCAGGCCATGTTCCAGACCATGTCAATGGGTCAATCCACTATCATGGTATACTGGGAGGCCTGGAAGGGTTAGAATGGCAGTGGCCAAATACAGCTTGAAGACCCAGTTTTCCCCAAATACCCAACTGAGCTGGAAGCAAGAAAGGGCTTGGCGTCCGTACTTAAGGAATTGCTTTCCCATAGACTAAAACTCTTCCGTTCTCCCTGCAATATTCCCGTTCCACCTGTTTTACAACCTTTGGGGGAATATATGGTACAGGATCTCAGGGCAATTGGTGAGGCTGTGGTCTTCACCCATTAGTGGCAGATCATGCTCATGCTGCCGTTTTGAAAGAGCTACTAAGTGGTACGGATTCCCCCCCTCCCCCTCAAAGCATGGGTCTGAAATTCAACTATTGGAAGCAACATACTTGCCGGAGGCTGTAGCCATAATCCATTGTAGAAGACATCAAAAGGACTTAACCCCAATAGCACAGGCCAAAGAAGCCTCTTTGTTGTAGGGTAGAATCTCAAAATCTAAGCACTGCTTCCTTTCTATGACTCCAGTAGAACCCGGATATATACCACAGGAATAGTTAAAGGAGCAATGAGGATGACAAGGATCCTGGTAGCATACGGAATCAGAACTCTCTCCCTCAGCCCAATGGAGGGTTATAAAAACGCTGCATGACTCTTTCCATAATGGAAAGATGCCACTCTGGCCATGGTACACAGGCTCATGAAGAGCCTAACTTGCTTCGGTGGTTAAGCAGGTCTATCATCCTCTTCACTGCACCTTCAGCCACCCAGAAAACAGAATGCCTCCTCTAAAAGCCAGTCCAGAGAAGGAGAGCTTATCCAGAAGACTGGTAGTTTGACTTTACCCACATGCCAGCTTGTAGAGGATACAAGTTTTTGCTAGTACTAATAGACACGTTTACTGGGTGGGTTGAGCTTACTCTACCAGAAGGCTAATGAGGTTACAAGTCCTCTTAAAGGAGAATCCCATAGTTCGGGTTACCCCAAAGCCTCTCAAGTGATAACAGCCTGTCTTTCTCCCAGATAAGGCGTTGCTGAGGCGCTCTCAGTATCAAATGCTCTTTACATTCAGCTCAGAGGCCTCAGTCCTCCAGGAAAGTGGAAGGGGTGAGTCAAACTCAAATGAGTGTTACCTATGCCAGGAAACATCAAACTTGGGCTATCTTACCCACTGTAGCCCTCTTAAGAATCCGTAACTGAGAGTGAAAATATTAGCCCATACGAAGTGCTTGTTATATGGGAGGCCCTTTTTAACTAATGATCTCATTACTGATCCAGAAACAGCTGGTGAATAAGACCTAGTTAACCTGAGGCAGTTTCAGCATGCATTACACGAGTTTGGAACTTAAAGGCTACCCCCCTCCACACCAGGAACTAACCCAGCAAGCCAAGGTCAGGCCAGGAGATAATATACTGAAGACAGAGGGGTCACCCGCTCAACTACAACCCAAATGGAAGGGACCTTTTTCAGTGGTGTTGGCCACACCTTCTGTGGTTGAAGTACTGGTATTAGACAGTTGGATACAACTTTCCAGGGTCAAGCTTGCAATACCTGAAGCCCCGGACCTGGAACCTGAGGCTCCCACCAGCTGCTATGCCTGTGAACCTGTCAAAGACCTGAAGCACCTGTTCAAAAGAGTCAAAAGATAAGTAGGTGCCTATCAATTTTCCCTGGTGTCTTTGTTGCATGGTTACTGTAAGTTGGATACTAGTCCAGCTTTAAAATGTTAACGGATTTTTTGCTCAGTTCTTGTACAAGGGTTTCAAGCTAGTTTTGGAAATCAGACAAAAAAACCTGAGTCAAGGCAGCTGCACCTTTTACAACCAAATAGAAGGCTCACCACACCCCAGATACCTAACTACCTATGATTCGAGACCCATGATCTGATAGGCAGGGACAATGCCTGTGACCAGCAGGCAGTAGCTACAGAAGGCTGGTCTTCAGCCCTCCCACCTCCCATGAAGATTTATGAGAATCACACCTCAGGAAAGTGAGGCAGAATAGGAATTAGGGATAACTGAAGGTTAAAGCATGACAGGATAGCAGGTGAAGCCAGCTCTAGGCAGGATTAGGCAGCACACAGGCCACATTCTCACTTGACAAACTTCCACTTCAGCATCTAGTTGGCCACGGGCCAGTCCATGTAGTATAACCAATTGGAGGCCTCTAAAGGCCACCTAAGGGTGTTACTAAGTTCTTTCGGCTTAGTACAAAGCCTCAGGAACATTGTAATCGGCTCTTGAGCCACTTTCTCCAGCCGGCTCCCCCTCTGGAGAGCACTTTCATTTCAGTGGATCTGCACTTTTGTTGCTTCGTTTTATGTTGCTTTGTGTGGTGGTTCAATTTTGTTCAATGCACCAAGAACCTGGACAACAGTCAAGACTTTTTATCCGGCAACAGGTTGAGTGGCTCCAGCTCATGTACCTTGGGTGGACAGTTTTACAGTGCATCTGTGTACTTCCTCCTGGGTGACCCCAGTGGAAAGCCTCAGCTGTTTAAAGAAACAGCCTTAGGAATACACCCTTCTCTCCACTTAATGCCATCAAGATCACCTGCTTAATAAGCTACCTGTGTCCCCACCCTGGACCTTATCAGGCTCTAATTTCAAGTTAGCCCAAGTTAGGACAGATCAGTGGGGTTTATGCAGAGATGACAGGACTTACAGAAGCCAGAATCCCAGCACAGGTGGAGCACAACTTTGCATTGTAGGAACGCTGCTTGTAACTTGGAAGGGCACAGGTGACCTCATTTTATGAGATGTAATTAGTATCCAAGAACATCTCGTGGTGAACAGTGATGGTTAATACCTAGTGTCAACTTGACTGAAGGATACAAAGTATTAATCCTGGGTGTGCCTGTGTGCCTGTTGCCAAGAGATTAACATTTGAGTCGGTGGGCTGGGGAAGGCAGATCCACCCTTAATCGGGTGGGTATTATCTGATCAAGCTGCCAATAAATATAAAGCAGGCAGAAAAACGTGAAAAAGTGAGACTGGCCTAGCCTCCCAGCCTACATCTTTCTCCTGTGCTGGATGCTTCCCGTCCTTGAACATCTGACTCCAAATTTCAGTTTTGAGACTTGGACTGGCTCTCCTTGCTCAAGCTTGCAGACAGCCTGTTGTGGGATCTTGTGATCACGTAAAACACCTCAAACTTCCATCTATCCTGTTGTGTCCCTCTAGAAATACTTAAATACAAAAATAAGCACATGCAAGATTTAACAGGTTGGGTTGTCCCAGAGACACGATTGAGCTGGTAGGGCATTAAAACTGGGGAGAAGATTAGGGCAATCAGTCACAGGCCTGCTGTGCCAGACGGTTCTGGGGGTACATTAGTGAAAACAAGACTCAGCCCGTAGTACACATGGACTGAGGAAGTTAGACACAGGGGACTAAGGATGGTGGAGTGAGGGTTGAAAGTTATCTACCAGGTACAGGGTTTACTATTTGGGTGATGTGTACAACCAGAAAGTCCAGACCTCAATCATGCAGTATTTCCATGTAATAAACCCACCTGTAAACACCGAGTTAAATAAGAGTCTCGGCCCATAGAAATACGTTTTTCTCCAATCATGGAAAGACTTTAGGTGATCAGGTAGTTCCTGCAGTGTATCAAATAAGCCCACTTTTAAAATTGGAGCAAGTGTTAGGACAGTAGTCGCCCGCCTTTGCCTTAGGTTTTAATAAGGTTTATGATTTCCCTTTAGAAGACTTGTTCATTTTTGCAGAGGAAGTTGGCATGAGCTGCTGACTTGTGTCCATGGCACACAGAGTGTCCCAGCCACCTGACCTCCCTGCAGCCCTGTTGGGAGAGGTATGCATTCTTAACCCAAGCCTACCAGGACTCCTAGGACCAGCTCAGCCTCATCTGCCTGAGAGTTTGCACTAAGGGCTTGTCCACACGCTTCTTGTATCTCACATTTTAACACTTCAGCATCGTTAACTAAACCTTCAAGAGCCACAATTGGAGTAGTGTTTTCACCTGGAAGATGACCAGTTGATGTGTGGGCAGGTGCTCACTAGGAACACCCCACAGGTGAAAGCAGTGAGCTAAATTAGCTCTGTTCAAGCACCTGGGAGTAGACTCGCCTTTAATACGGTGGGCTTTCTCGATGTCAAGTGTTGGGCTCAATTTATGCTCAAAAGGTACTAGCTGCTGTTAGGAGTCTCGTTTGTGCTAAGAGCAGAAAGCATACCTGGCTGAGAGCATAAGTCCTGTAGGTAAGTTGGGGTGTCACAGCAACATCTGTGATGACATCCATGTGCTCATGATGTCTTTTTTAAACAAAGACTCAATTCAGAGGATATGTAACTATTAGCATTTTGGCCAGAGACGTGTAGAGAACAGGAGGCCAGAAGATGCTTGAGCAGAGTTAATGCTACCTGAAGATCTTAAGCCAGCTCATCAATACCTTTCATCTGAAGATGTCTAGCACAAATGAGACTCCTAACAGCAGCCACCTTTTGAGCATAAATTGAGCCCAACACTTGACATCGAGAAAGTCCACCGTGTTAAAGGTGAGTCTACTCCCAGGTGCTTGAACAGAGCTAATCACAGTACGAGGGCTTAAGACAAGGCTTTGTGGAAGGCTGCCACATGGAATAAGTATACCAGTCCCATCGAGTGTCCCCCAAGCCCATCCTCTAGGATTCCCACTTGCCACAAGCTGTCATGGGCTTCGTGTATTATGAGCTTACGAAGTTTTAGCTCTTTGAAGGCTGAGATACCAGGCACCCCCACACCCCCAACCTTCCATTCCATAAGGAGCCGAGTTCAGGAGAAAGCCAAAATTTGAGAAGCAGCAACCATAGGGATACTTGGGACCCAGCCGAGGTCCCCTATCAGCAGCCAGCACCGTTACAGAGAAGCTAGCTGTACTTGTCCAGGCCTGAAGGATATGATAGCCACCTTTGGGTTTTAGGCTCAGCCTTTCAGAAAGTAATTTCCCCCCCTCCCCCCAGGTTCCCCTGTTGTGGGAGCTTTAAACTCATGTCTGATGAGAAACTGACCAGCTGAACAGCAGTGTCTTTTAATGAGAGAACTCTATAGATACACCTCCCACATCAGCAAGGTAGAAGGCACGACAGGTTAAGCAACTTGCCGAAAGTCCACAGGAAGTGGCAGGGCTGAGATTCCAGCTCAGCCAGCCTGGCCGCTTAGCTCCGTGTTACAACTCAGTTCAGTGGGGTTTCAGCTATGCCTAAGGCTCCCCACTTTTGGCTGCTTCTATGGGTCAAGCATCAATTTGGTGTTGGCTCAAGAGTATCTTGGAAGAAATTGAAAGATACCTGTAGAACCAGGGCAGTTGGGCTGGGGGGGGGGCGGGGGTTGCAGCAGCCCCTAGAACCCCTTTCCCTCAAGAGGCTCAGCTTTAAACCCTATTCCAGGATCTACTCACAGCTGCAACTAGAGTTCTTGCCCATCTCCTCCCACCCTTCAGCAGTGGAGAACTTTCAGAGCCCAGCATCCTTGCAAGGTCGTTTCTGCAGCCAGCAGAGTTTTACGCTGCTGGAATGAGGTAAGCCTTATTCCATGGAGGGAGGGGAGCTAGGAGAATGGAGAATTCTGTAGGGCCACAGTACATCCTTTTGTTAGTGTGGTGCCCCTACATTGAGCCGACAGGTAGATAAGGGCACAGAGCCCCACCATGGGTCAGGACCTTCTGGAGAAGGACTCCGAGGTAGAGAAGTAGCTTCTTGCTTTTTGAGAGTTTCAAGGAAGAGGTTTCCTAGGCAGACAGCTACGTTTCTCCTCTTTCTCCCATTTACTTCTCAGCTTACAGGGGTGCTGGAGTCTAGTGAAGCCTTTGTTCAGAAAGACAAGTCTCCCTCACAGTTCTAAGCCTCCTGAGTTTGCGTTCAGACCACCCTCCTATCTCTAACTCAAAGCAACATTCAATATTATTTTTCATCCCTTCTCGAAATTGGAAAGTATTGAGACTACTTCTCACTTTTCCTAAATGCTAGAAAAATCCAGAGAAAGTTGAATAAGTGCCCCCCACCCCCAACAAAATGTAGTCTTGGTTTAGAAGAGAGCAAGAAAAATACATCTCTGTCTTTCAGGCTCAAGAGTAAAGATGGTAGCGGGGGCGGGAGAAGGTCCTTTAAACTCTCCCCTTGGTGCTATCAGCACTGCTCATTGGCTGGCTGGATGCGCCCTCCCTAATGCCTTCCACCTGGGCACAAGGCACGGGTTCTGGGCGTATTTAATTCCAGGTGCTGTTTATAAGAAGCTAGAGTGGCTGGGCGCTGTGGCTCGTGCCTGTAATCCCAGCATTTTGGGAGGCAAGGTGGGTGGATCACCTGAGGTCAGGAGTTAGAGACCAGCCTGACCAATATGGTAAAACACCATCTCTACTAAAAATACAGAAATTAGCTGAGTATGGTGGCGTGCACCTGTAGTCCCAAGGACTTGGGAGGCTGAGACAGAAGATTCATTTGAACCTGGGAGGCAGAGGTTGCAGTGAGCCGAGATCGGCACCACTGCACTCCAGCCTGGGCGACAGAGCGAGACTCTAGCTCAAAAAAAAAAAAAAAAAAAAAAAGCCTGACCATAATAAGCTCCAGTTTATGCCTGCTACTTTAGTGTAATTAAGGACGCTCTTTTACTCTCAAATGTGTCCCATTTGACAATAAGTGGCTCTATTTACAAAAAAAGATGTGTGTCCTTCTATATCCATCCTGAGCCTAGCAGAAAATCTCCCCCACCAAATCAGCATCAAGGCCAAAACCATGTGCAGATGGGAGAAGGAGGTGTTGTGAGAGCATCACTGAGATTTCTCCGGCCTCTGTAAATTCGCCACGGCTGTGGACTTAGTTTCCCAAAGCCTAGCCAGAACTCTCCCCAACAAAATCAGCCTCCATCTTACCCTCTGGTCTCTTGCTTCCTACCCCTCCCCTACAATCACCCTCCAGCCACCTCAATGCTGTTCTGTTCCTTTAACTCAGGATATTCTTTTGACAGCTAGATATGGGGTTTTTCATTCTGTGGTTTTATTTAAATCCTTATTAAACTGTTAGCGCTTTAATCTGTACTACCCTGAGTCAAATCCCAGCTCTGCCCTGACTAGCTGTAAACACTGGATCAGTTAGATTGCTTTTCTTCACCTCTGTTTCTCCATCTGAATACAGGGTAATCCTCATAAATTGGGGACATTATGAGGATGAAACGAGTTGGTATTTGTAAATCTTTATAACAATGCTTGGAATATAAATATTGTAAAAGTGTCTTCGTTCCAAGTAAGAGGATGAAGAAGAGAAACAGTTGAAATTTAAGTTCCTTCTGTGAGCTGGCTCATTATATCCTGATGAACTTTCATTCACTTCAGGTATGCAGCATGAAGGAATTACTGATGTCCACATTCTCATTTTACATTTCCATGCTGATTTTACATTTTACATTCTCATTAGGCCGGCACTGTGGCTCACACCTATAATCCCAGCACTTTGGGAGGCCGAGGCAGGCAGATCACTTGAGGTCAGGAGTTTGAGACCACCTTGGCCAACATGGTGAAACCCCATCACTACTAAAAATACAAAAATTAGCCCAGCACGTTGTCAGGCACCTGTAATTCCAGCTACTCAGAAGGCTGAGGCAGAAGAATTGCTTTACCCTGGGAGACAGAGGTGGCAGTGAGCCAAGATCATGCCATTGCACTGCAGCCTGGGCAGTAGAGCAAGACAATATCTAAAACAACCAAAACTTAGAGGTTAGGGTATATGCACAAGATCACCCAACCAGAAAGTGGCAGGTATGGCTTTAAACTTGGGTTTGTCTGGTTCCAAAATCTCAAATATATTGAGCATGTATTGTACTTATCCTAAACTTAAGATTCTCAAATTGCAAGGGCACCTCCTAGTTCCAGCACATGGGAATTTGCTGAAGTCCAAGTTTCCACGATTTATAACCCTCCCGAGTGTGTGCACGTTGATCACAATGCCTCTTTGGACAGCCTATTTCTAGACAGAAGAGGCAGCGTGATATGCTTGATGAGCCTCCTGTGTGTACACCCTTCTTGAGGGTTGCTCTGGATCCCTAGAAGCATGCAGGGCAGAAAACCATCAAGAGTGAGCATTTGTGATTGCTCTTATTGTTAATAATAATGAAATATAACCAGTCTTAGGGAAATATAAAGCCTAGCTGGATACACAATGATTATAACAAGGGAGCTGCTACAACATCAGCTTTCTGAAGGCGGGGATTTGGGGATTTTTGTCTGTTTCTTTCACAGCTGTGTCTTTGGTGCCCAGAACAGTGCCTAGCACATAGTAGGTGCTCAGTAAATACATTGTGTTAGTAAATGTAAATGAATGCATGACTGAACGAATGAGCAGAATGAAGGAAGCAGTGTAACAGAATGGATTACAAGATAAGCTTTGACACAAGAGAGATGTTTATTCAAACTGGAGCTCCGTTCCACTTTGTTCAGGACCATCCCAAGTTTAGCCCCAAAAGTCTTGCATCCCAGGAAAACCTTTAGTCTGGGTAAAATCAAACAGTTGATTACCCTAGCCATTAGTCATGAGATGCACAGTCTTGTCCAAGTCCCTCAGCTTCTCTGAGCCTCAGTTCTGCCACCTGTACATGGGGATAACAATATTATCTACCTCATAGGGTTATTGTGAGGATTAAATGACATAACATACATTGAGTACCTACCACGGTGCTTAGCACATGGTAAGTATCATTAGTGGTAGCTATTGCTGTTACCATTACTTCTATTGGCTCCTGGGTCTTGAAAATGCATCCCACTTTCTAATATACGCTGCTGAACTTACTTAAATTAAGATCCTTTGTTTCATGGCAGAGGGGGAAAGTGAGCCACACAAGGGCCAAAAACATCAGGAAAGGTGTATCTTGGACATTTTCCCCTGCAGAGAAGTGGTCTCACCCCTCCTCTCCCCAGGCAGCTTTTTTAGCAATCATATCTGGTTGTTCCGTGCTGATTTCCAACAGATGTTCCTCTAATGAACCACACTGTAATCTCAAGGCCTTAATATAGTGCCAGGGTGTGATAAGTTGGAAATGGCTGTCATCGTTGCCTGCGGGGATGGTCTGGTCATTGTTTGGGACTGTCTTCCTCTGATTGTTATGTGGAGAATTTATTTTCTCCCATCACCTCTTCGCCCCATCCACCCTCTCCGCCACCCTGGGCCCCAGTTCCTGCTCAAATTAAACGTCTGCGTCAGAACCTCCTAGGAAGTGCTCAGTGCACTGTGATGAGGGAGATGACAGAGGGAGGAGATTGGGAGAGAGTGGTGGTTCAATCTCGGCCTGGAATCGATATGTCCAGGCAAAAAAAAAAACAAAAACCATGCAGATTCTGACTCTCGGGCGAGAAACGAGCTCCTGGGGGATGAGAGGCAGATGTTCCCTGAGCAGGAGGTATCCGGCAAGGAGGACAGGAGGGAGCGGGTGTAATGCAGCCTGAGGCTCAGCAGGGAGCATTCATTTACAAATGCTCTGGAGGCCCAGGACCTTCTGGATGAACAGGGGGAAGCGAGGGATAGGAAGATGCTTCTAGCCTCTGTCTGGTCATGTCTTGTTCATCTGAATGATCTCAGAGCCCCATGTGGGGCTCAGGATGAATGGAAGCTCTCATCAGTCTGATCAGCTCAACAAGCCTTACTGAAGGTTTTCTCTGTGTCCGGCACTGGACGCAGCAGGTTAAGTAAAACAGAGCCTGCGATGAGGATATAGCCGCAAACAGCTCATTGAGAGAGGGCCAGCACCTCTAGCCTGGCTGGGTCTGTTTGCTGTGTGGGATTACATCAACCAACAACAGGAGGCTGGATGGTATTTCTCAGAATACCTGATTTTGGCCTTGAATTATGATAACATCAATAAATAGCATGACACATTCCTGAGTTCTTAGCAAGACTCAGGCACTGGGGTGTGTTCCACGTACATTTCCCCATTTAATTGTCACAATAACTTCATGAGGTAGATGTTTTCACCCCCACTTGATAGGTAACTAAGGCCCAGACAAGTTAACATCACTTGACTAAGGTCACATGGCCATTGAGAGGCAGAGGCAGGATTTGAACTTGGAGCCATCTGACTCAAACCTGATTTTAACCACCCTCCTAAAGTATAAATCCAAATTAGGGCAATTTAAAAATTTCCAGTTGTTAGGATAATAGAAAATAGAATTTATTTCTTTATAATACACTTAAAGAAAATCTGTTTAGTTCCATGTTTAATAAAAGAATGGGGCCGGGGTTTTCACCATGCAATAATCAAATCAACATAAAAAATTCAAAGAATCTGTTGCATAGAGATTTCTCATTTTATAGGAATTAACCTGTGATGCTCTTTCTCCCTACAATAAGCTCTTCAATCCTCTGATATTCACTTGGGGGAAACTTAATCCATATAGAATTCATGCTGCACAGCAACCACCCCTGTAGAAAAGACCTTGAAATTATCCCCGTATGGAAATATCATTGCTAGCCATGATATTTGAAAATAATGGAAGAAAAGTAAAAAACCAAATGCAGCAATAAGGAGAGAGAGCATAAATAACCCTCTTCTTGCATCCTCAATGAATTAGACCAGGGGCCAGCAATCTTTTTCCACAAAGGGCCAGGTAGTAAATATTTCAGGCTTGGCAGCCTATATAGTCTCTCTTGCAGCTTCTCAACTCTGCTGCTGTGTGAATGCAGCCAAAGATGTTATGTAAACAAATTCACCAGCTGCGTTCCAATTAAACTTTATTTGCAAAAACAGGCACTGGGCCTTGAATTAGTAGGTAACATACAGCTGGGAGGACTTAAACTCGGTGACCTTACCCTGTAATGTGATTGTAAGATTGTTCTAAACTGAACTAAAATATCAAAATAAAGAATCCTAATAAATAGCATTAATTGAAAGCTTTTAAAGGTCAGGTTCTTTCTCTGTGTTATCTCATTTAACATTCTCCCAAATTTTGTGATGTAGCTACTATCACTGTCATCTCCATCTCCAGAACAGGAAGCCAGCATAAGAACAGCTCACTTACTCTTGGTTGAATGAATACATTTCCATTTTAGGGAGGGGGAAACAGATGCTCAGAATGTTGAGTCATTTGTCCCAAGTTATTGAGCACATAATAAGTGCTCAATAAATGTTAGTCCCAAGACTAAGTTGGAATTTGAAGTGACACACTCTGACTCCAGAACCCACCTATCCCTTTAATGTGGAGAGCTGGGACCTGTGCTTCCCAGATGTTGGTTTGCCAATCCTACTTTGGGAAGGCTCCCCTTTTTCCTCACTGCAAACCCTCAGTACTTAGCTTTCTCAAACTTTTCTGATTTCCTCTTCCTCCATGAATTATCTAAAGCGTCAGTCACCCCTGGCCCTTCAGAACCCCATCCTCGTGCGGTCTAGGAATGTTTCCAAGGGGAGAGGAGAAAGAAGAGGAACTTGTAGGGCTGAAAGGGCCAGAGGACAGGGCTGGGGGTCAGATGGGGGCAGTGTCAGGTAGGAGTCAAGCTCTGTAACTCTGGGGTCAAATACCAGCTCTATCACCTTTTAGCTGTGGTTAGGCACATGTTTAGTCCCTCTGGGCCTTGGTCTGCTTATCTATAAAATGGGACAATAATAGTGCCTCCCAACCAGATAGAACGTAATTAGAAAATCAAATACGGAGATGAGTCCAGTGACTGGCACGCTGTACGGGCTCGATAAATGTCTTGGATGACTTGATCATGAAGCCATATGGTGTTTTGCAGGAAAGCAAGTAGACTGTTGTGGTTCAGATGTGGGATTTGTGTTGGAGATAGTGGGGGCAATAAGTTCAGAAGGGTTAAACCACAGGCAGTCATAAAGCACTGGTGCTGAGACATTAATGTCATCAGCATCACCCAGGTACATACTAAAATGCAGATTCCCAGGCCCTCCCACATGTTCTATTTGGTAGATTTGAAATGAGGCCCTAGAATCTGCATTTTTCAACAAGGATGCTAGTGATTCCAATGCACAGGTGAGTCTTCTATGTCCACAGAATGCAATGTGGACTTTAAGCTAGGACATCTGGATTTCCCCGTGTGAAGTGGGTGGAGCACTGAAGAGTTGTCATCAGGGAATATTCCAGGATACACACCATTTTAGGATGATGAGTCTGGCAGAGGTGTGAAGATGACTTAAAGAGGAGAGAGGATAATTAAGAGGCTCTTATAATAGTCCAGGCATGAATCACTAGCTTTAATATCTCCCTGTTAGGTGTTTTAGCCATTGGGAGATAGTCTCTGGGCACCAGTCTGGGGACCTGATGCCCCTAGGGCAGGCAGGGGACCATGAGTATCTTCTTTCACAATCCCTCTTCCCCATTCTTGAGCATTTTTGATTGACATTAATAGTGACAACAGTGACCATTCATTAAACATTCTCTCTGTCTGGTCCCAAACACATTGTGTATATCATCTTTTTTAATGCTCTGAGCAGCCCTGTAAGATTATCCTTCTCAGAAGCTCAGAGAGGTGAAGTCACTTGCCCAAAGGCACACAAATGGGACGACACAGAGGTAGGGGTTGAATCTAGTGCCTTCTGAACTCAGAGACTGTAAGCCTTACTACCTTCCCAGAGATGTCTACCAATTCAGATCCTACTCATCCTCTAAGGCAAACTGCCTGATGATTCCTGAGTTTTTCATTTCTCTCTCCTCTTACTCATGTAATCATCCAACGTGGGTGTTCCTAGGTGGCAGTGAGTACCACTCCACATAGTGGCTCAGGGACCCAGGCTCTTTCTGTTTTGTTGCTTTGCTTTCCTTTTATTTCTTTATTTCTTTATTTACTTTGGGGGGTTATTTTTTCTTTTTCTTCGACCTCGCAGGGATGAAAATTTTAAGTCTTTTTATTTAATTGAAAGCCCAGGAAGAAGAGGACTAAAGGGGGTGAAAGGCTGTACTTTCTTCTTGAAAGCCTTGTCCAGTGATTTGCACTCACATTTCACTGGCTAGAAACTGGCCTCCAGATGAGACCCATCTCTCACTGGAGGATTGAAACAGCTTCCCAACCAGTCTCTCTGCTCCCCTACAGTCTAGCACATCGGATAAAGTGTTATCCTTTTAAGACAAATCAGATCACATCTCTCCCTGGATGGAAACTTTCCAGTGGCTTCCCATGGCACTTATGATAAATCTAAGTCTTTGCCATGACCTAAGCCCTACATGACAGGGACACTGCTCTCCCCCTTACAAAGCTCTGGTCACATCATCCTTCATTCTATTCCAGCCTCAGGGCCTCTGCACTTGCTAATTTCTTTGCTATAATGCTCTACTGTCTTTGGATCCTTACATGGCTGGCTCTTTTTTTATTGTTCAGGCCTCTATTTAAATGTCGTCTTCTCAGTGACACCTTTACTGACTACCTAACGTGGGTTCCTCCTTTCCATTTTCTTCCTATAACATTTTGTTGTTTTATTTTCCATACAGCAGTTGTCACTCTTGAAATTACCTTGTTGGTAGATTCACTGTCTGTCTTCTCTTCCACCAATGTGGAAGCTCCCTGGGACAATAGAGACCCGTCCATCCGATTTTCTGCTGTTTCTACTCTGCAGCACAGAGTAAGCACTCAATATTCTATGAGTCATAATGAAATTTACAGCGGTTAAGCCGCTTACTTGAGGTCACAGCTATGTGGAAAAGCTAGGATTAGAACCTAGGTCTGTCTTATTCCAAAGCCCATGTTCTTTGTTATTCCAAGTTGCCTGACTGAACTGATGGCGGTTTCACAGGCAGACACTACATTGTGACCCCAACTCTGCTGTCAAGCAGGGAGGTCGTTATCTCTTGGATTGCTCCAAAGATAGGTTGGGATGGCTTGTCTACTCAGAGGCCATGTGGCTTTTTCTTGTTATAGACACCTCCTTCTTGCCAGGCATAAATGAGGGCCAGGAATCTTCAACTTTTAAAGGGCCTTGGCTTCTGGCCCATAGCAGTAAGGGAGGAAGTAAAGGGATCAGGCTTTGAAATGGGAGTGGCTGGAGTTTGGACTATGGAATGTGGAGAGAGGAAGAGAGAGAGAAATGGGGTTGCAAACTGCAGAACGCCCTAGAAAGCTCTAAAGAGTGGTATTTGGCTTTGCTAGACCTGAGTCCCAACTGGCAGAGGGAGTGGAGGTATCAAATGCCTAAGAGGCATTGGAGAATCTGTTGTCCTGAGGGGATGGGAGATTCCAATGGGATTCATTCTTGTGCAAGGGGATTCGGGGAAGCCCTGGCAACTTGGGTGAGCTGGATATTCTCTCTCCCCTTCCGAGGCATTCTCCATCCACATCCACACTGCTCTGTGCCCAGGAGCTGTATCTGTAGAAAACTGTATCTAGATCCATGGGGGCTCTCTTGCTCTCTGGCTTCCAGACCAGCTCGAACAATGGGAGGCAACCCAGAAGATCAGAGGGTAAGAGGAGAGCGAGGATGGGGTATTTCTCTCCCTTCAAGGACCCCTTGACTTCTGTGGCTGTGGCTATTTTCCCATATGACTACAGCTCCCGTTGCAGTTTTCTTCCTTAGCTACGCCTCCCACTAGGTTCTGGTTACCACATGGAACCTAGGAAAAATAAGTATGTTTCACTTAACACATTGCCAGCACTGCTGTCCTTTAAAAAACTGGGGTTCTGTTGGTAAGGAAGAAAAGGGGGAAATGGGATACCATAAACTAGAAATGTTTGCTGCAGGGAGTACCTGGGTGACAAGTACCCAAATAAAGACTGATAATTCAGGCACCAGAAAAAGTGTTGCATGACGTGATACTCTAAATTCCTTTCTGATTCTGTGATTCTATAATTGTGCAGGCCTCTTTCCCTCCAACAACTATTTATTGAGCACCTACTGGGTGCCAGGAATACAGAGTGCGCACAAAGCAGACTAAGCTCTGCTGTCACAGAGCAGGAGACAGATGATTAAGTAAACCAATGAACAAACAAGGGATTACATAATCCCTGCCATGAAGTGCCTTCCCAGGGGTACAGTGGAGTCAGTTAGAGCTGTACGGTAGTAGACAACTCCTGACTCGTCTCTAAAATGGGGGTAGGGTTCGTGATTTCTTTCTTTCTTTTTTCTTTTTCTCTTTTTTTTCGAGATGGAGTTTCACTCTCGCTCTCGTTGCCTAGGCTGGAGTGCAGTGGCGCAATCTCAGCTCACTGCAAACTCCGCCTCCCGGGTTCAAGCAATTCTCCTGCCTCAGCCTCCTGAGTAGCTGGGATTACAGGCATCTGCCACTATACCCAGCTAATTTTTTGTATTTTTAGTAGAGATGGGGTTTCTCCATGTTGGCCAGGCTGGTCTCAAACTCCTGACCTCAGGTGATCCACCTGCCTCAGCCTCCCACAGTGCTGGGATTATAGGCGTGAGCCACCACACCTGGCCAGGTTCATGGTATCTAAGGACCTTCCCAGCTGTGGTTACTATGATTCCACTTCAGACAGTTTTCCTGCAAGATAGAAACAAGTGGTAGAAGAATCAACTTTTATTTCTTGCTGACACAGTACTGCATGGTTAAGTAGACCATCTATTTAAATACATATATATTCACTGAACCGGGCACTTTTTAGGATAAGATTGCATTGGGGAGTTTAAATATTTGGACCTACTTCCAGGACCATTTAGTGAGGAACACATCATTTCAACCAAATATATCACTGCTTTCAACCCATGGTACTAAGTGTCTGTTACCTTGGTTTGCTTGGGGCCCTTAGAGATGAGATCCATCCCCATAGAGCCTGAAGTGTCCATGTGACGACAAGGTTATCATGTGCAATAATTAGAAACTCATGTAGTGCAATGGGTACGAATGTGTCCTAGCAAGTGTGAGCAGGTGAGATGATTGAGAGGAGGTTGCATGAAGGGGATGGACTGAACCCAGGAGCTGCCTTGACCATGTGTATCTATGCCCAAGTGGACAAGGCCTCCCTGTTCCCCACTTATCACTATGCCCCTAACCCCAACAGCTCCTACCACTTGAGGCTGATTTTGCCCTCATGTGGGTTCCCCATGCACAGATGTTTTGGGGGAAGACCTAAACCAGCGGTGCCAGCCTACCTCCTGCCTTCAACCATTTCATGCTGTCTGCACTCACAGCATGAGCTCCTGGGTGGAATCACCAACCTCATAAATGAAGCCTGTTCAGGGCAGGGAGGGGGAGACAGATAGGCCAAGGGGTCCTAGGGCCATTTACAGGCAGAGAGTGGACATGTACTGAGCATTCATAGGGTACCAGGCCCTTGACTTTGTCACTGCAAGCCATCTAACCACCCTATGGGGGGAGTGGTATGGAACCCCTTCTGGGGAGGTGGAAACATTGCTTCTCAGCCTTTTGGCTAAGATCAAGTGTAGGGAGGTGGAAACTGAGAGGACCAGTCTTGCAAGAGACAGATGATTCATTCATGGTGGTTAATAAGGGGCAAATTTAATAAAAGGACAACTTATGAAGTCACAGGCAGGGTTTGGTGCAGTATCCCAGGGGAAATAACAGATAGGACAGAACCTCTACTGCAGAATAACGCCCCACCACCTACCAATGCCTATGTCCTCATCCCCAGAACTGTGGACATGTCACCTTCCATGACAAAACAGACTTTGCACATATGATGAAGTTAAGGATTGTGAGATGGGGGTATTCTCCAGCAGGACCAATATAACTACAAGGGCCCTTGTAAGGGGCAGGAAGGCCAAAGTCAGAGAGAAAAGGTGCCTGGAAGCAGAGATGAAGCACTTTGAAGATGGAGGAAGAGACCATGAGGCAAGGGATGCAGGTGACCTCTAGAAGCTGGAAAGAACAAGGAGTTGGATTCTTCCCTAGAATTTCCAGAAGGGAAAATGGAATAGTTGACACGTTGACTTTAAACCAATGAAATTGATTTTGGACCCCTGATCTCCAGAACTGTAAGAGAATAAATGACCACTCTTTTTGTGGTCATTTGTTTCAGCAGCAACAGGAGATGAATACACACCCCTAGGCTGAAAGGGGGAAGGAGGGAGAGCATTGCAGAAAAGGCTACCCCAGGAGCAGGAAGGAGCCAGGCCATCAACACCCTGATCTCCTTTTCTTCCCCACTTCCACCCTCCTGCCAGGCTCCCCACTGGCTAACTCCAGCCAAAGGACAGGGGAAGATGGAGAGCTGCTGAGATGAGGGGATGAGCTGATAGATATGTAGCCCAGAGTCAGGCAAGGCTCTTAGCACTTTGTCTCAGAGAATAAATAACTTGCCTAAGATAATGCAGTAAATGTCAGGTTCAGAAATGATGTTGTCACCACTATTTTTCAAGTTTTTTTTTTGTGCCAGCACTGAGCAAAGCATGTCACATACAAATAATCAGAAGGCAATGCAGTGTGGTGGATCTGGAAGTCACACTTCCTAGGGTTTAAATCTCAGCCTCACTACCTATCTGCTGTGTGACTCTAGACACGTTACCCGACCTTTCTGAGCCTCAGTTTTCTCAGGTACGATATGGGGCCAGTAAGTGCACCTACCTTGGAGGATCTCCTGTTTTAAACGAAATAAACCAGGGAAATAATTTTTTCATGATGTTCAGCACACAGAAGCTACCACATGAGGGCTAACAATTTTACAATTAGCTTTTATTTGGGATTGGGATTTGGACCCAGGTCTGTCTGACAGTGAGGCTGGGAAAATGTTCTGCTTGGTGACAACTCAAAATCTTTCCAGGTCAGGCACCCCAGATATGATGTGATGATAAGAGCATGCCACCTCTGTGTTATTCTCAAAAACCCACCACCCCAGTCTCATCATGAGAAAGCCATCAGACAAACTCCTGTGGAAGGACATTCTACAGAACACCTGACTAGTGCTCTCTGAAACTCTTTTTTTTTAAATTTTATTATTTATTTATTTATTTATTTTTTATCTCTAAAACTCTTAAGGTCATGAAACTACAAGGAAAGATGCAGAAATCGTCACAGGATGACCAAGTGCAATGTGGAAACCTGGATTGGATCCTGGAGCAGAAAAACGAGCATTGGTGAGGAAAAAAAAAAAAAGACTAAAAGCTGAATCAAGTCTGGAGTTAACAATAATGTATGAATGGGGGATTCTTAGATTTGACAGATGGAGGTATAAGATTATCATCTTACAGAAGGTGAGAACATTAAGGAGAGACTGAAACTGGGTGACTGGGTGAGGGGTCTATGGAAACCCCTCTGCAACTTTTTGCAACTTTTATATTTGCAACTTTTTTTGTAAGTCTAAAAAGTTACCTCCAAATTAAAAAGGTGATTTTGAAAAATTAATTCCAAAGAGATTCTGCTGTTAATCCCCAGAAGCATGAAGTGTTTGTTACAGTCATAAATTTATGTAAGCAAAAGAGACGAGAGGACGAGGCGATAAGGCTGTGTCTCTCTTAAATGCAGAAACTGTAATTTAATATGATCTTGATGCTAAGATCCAGTTAAAAGGTGCCAGGAAAATATCAGCCTCCCCTGCAGGGAGATTCATTCATTTCCTCACATTCAAGGGAGCAGAGAAGCAAATGTCCGCCCACATTGTTTCCTCCTGATTTCAGCCAAAGCCAGCCACCTAGTTGCTGTCAGCCGGGCCATCTTGATATCCTCAGTGCAGAGGGATACACATACCCGGAACCTATAGCCCCTTGTCTCCATGGCTCAAGACAGAAAGAAAGGCATTGCTGACTCTATTCTTTTTCTGCTGAGATTCTGTGCAGCAAGAGGTCACTCTTTCTGCAGGAGTGATTTGGCCCTGGCTTGAAGAGCTGTGAGCACTATGCTTCTCTTGAATCACAGCTATCCTATTGCAACTCTAATTGTGCCTCAAGTGATCCACTTGCCCGGCCTCCCAAAATGCTTGGATTACAGGCATGAGCCACCGCACCCAGCCTATTCTTCTAAAATATATTTTTAAGTGATAGTTCTATCTTCATCTTACGAAGTTTCTGTGACTTCTTCGCCCGTCCCTTGCATTAGACATTAGTTGTTTTTAGTTTGTAACTTTATAAATAACGCTGTCATGAATATCTTTCACCCACAAACTGTGCAGATTTCTCAGTCAAATATATGACAATTTTATGGCTCTTACTATATAATAGGGTCAATCACAACATCCAGGAAGTTTATACCAATTTAAGTGATTCACTGCAGCCTTTTCAAGGGAATCATTAAGGACCCTAGTTCTGTTTTGGTTCACCAGTGAGCAGAGATTGCATTTTCTCTAATTGGAAAAGATTTGGCCAGGAGCATAACCTAACTGATGGTCACTAATAAACCCTTTGATCTGCCCCAGGAAATGTCAAAACAAGTTTGCCCTCTTGCCTCTGAAGGCACTTGGAATCCAATTGTCCAAAGAGCTACTCTCTCTGTCCAGCCATTGCTGACTTTATCAACATTAAAGACTGTCCTGAGATGCATTTGGAGCCAGGCAGCTTAAAATCCTGAGCCTGGTAGTGATATATAAACTGCACCTGCCCACACAGCCCACAGGAGCCAGTGGTCCAATGTACCTGAAATGATATTGCATTCAAAGTAAGCTTTATTGAATGAGGAATACCATATTTATTAACCATATCAACATTCTAAATAATGGCACACGTGGTAGGTCTTCCACTGGGTTCCCTGGAGGTGGAGTCTGAGACGGAAGTCTCAGGATAACTTCAAGGGGGTTACTGAGGGAGAGCTTGCTAGAGAAAATCCAATAAGAAAGAGGGAAGCAGATCAGGGGAAATTCCGAGGCCAAGGGGAACTGTGGTTCAGTTGAAGTCTAGTCTTAGCCTGATGATAGGGGCTGGATTTGTGTCCCCACCCAAATCTCCTGTCAATTGTAATCCCCAGTGTTGGAGGAGGAGCCTGGTAGAAGGTAACTGGATCATGGGGGTGGATGTGCCCCTTGCTATTCTTATGATAGTGAGTTCTCATAAGATCTGGTTGTTTAAAAGTGTGTTGCACCTCCACCTGCTCTCTCTTCCTCCCCCTCCAGCCATGGAAGACGTGACTCCTTCCTCTTTGCCTTCCATCAGGATTGTAAAGTTTCCTGAGGCCTTTGCAGCCATGCTTCCTCTACAGCCTGCAGAACTGTGAGTTAATTAAACCTCTTTTCTTTATAAACTACCCAGTCTCAGGTAGTTTTTTATAGCAATGCAAGAACGAACTAATCCATCTGATCTTGTGGGGAACTCAGGAACACTGTTCCCCTAACCCCTCAAGGTAAGGGCCCTGGCCTTTTGTACCTGGCATTAGTCAGTCATTGGAAATTGCCTCCCCACAGCATCGAGAACACAATTTTTTAGGGAAAAGAACAGTTGTGAGCTGTTAGCAGCCAACACTCCCAGCAGTTGGGAAATGGGTACACCAGCCCAGTAAAGGATTCTACACCAGACACCACGAGTGTCTACTGTATTATGCATAAATAAATTATCATGATAACTTATTCTTATGTCACCATGCCACATAAGCCTGAAGTCCCCATTGGCTATTTTATGTCCTTGCCTTAGGAGTCACACAGCATTACTTCTGCTATAGTCATAAGCCTACCTGGACTCAAGGAGTGGAAACTTAGGCCCCCAATTCTTGATGAGAAGAATCTGTCACATTGTAAAACAGCATGTAGACTAAGATATATTGTTGAGGCTGTATTTGGAAAATAGAATCTCCCACAATACATAATTGGATAATCCTTGTTTTTTTAACTGGAGTGAATAATTTGATACATCAATTGATATGATATTTTAATCTTTACGTTTGATATGACTACTGTTTAGATTTATTGCAAGCATTTCTATGTTGAGTTTTTTTTGTTTAAACTGAATTTTTCTTTTTTTTCTGTTTCTCTTCTGCCTTTTAGTAAATCAGCCACATTTTGTTTATTTAAACTCCACCACTGTTTGGAAGTTAAATTATCTCACCATCTTAGTAGTCAGCGCTTAAATTTTAACACCCACATTTGACTGACAGTCTAAAGATATCAATATTTCTACCTTTCTTCCAAACCATAAGATAAACTTAAAACACTCTAGTCCTATTTTTTTCCCTCCATTCCCATCCTCTGTGTAATTGTCTTATGTTTTAGTTGTGTTTATTTTGACCCCCATCAGCCAGTCTTATTTCTGTTTTGAAAATCAAATAATTATTTTGATTTACCCATATATTTACCAAAGTTTTGTTCACTATTGTTTCTTGTATATCACTCCTTCCTTTTCTTTCAATAATATGCTCTAGTAATACCTTAAGGTGATCTATTTGAGTGGTAAACTTCATCAGTTTTTATTTGGAAATATATTTATCTCACCTTCACAATTGATATACTCAACTGGGCTTATAACTTTAAAATGGCAGTTATTTTTCCCTCAACACTTTGAAGAAATATTTATATTATGTTCTGGTACTTATTGTTGCTATTGAGAAGCCTACTATCGGTAGAATTTTTGTTGTTTAATTTGCAATTCAATTTGTATTAACACCTCAAGGCTTGGAAAAAGAGGGAATAATCATTGTAGTTAGTCTATCTTTTCTTATTGGTTGCTTTAAAGATATCCTCTCTGTGCAGTTTTCATTATGTGCTTAACCACGTGATTACTATTATAAAATTCAGTTTATGAAGATTCCTAGCAGTCTTCAGTTCTGGAAAGTTTTAACACTCATGTATTTGATTATTTTCTCTTTCAAATTCTTTTGGTCTTTCTGGACATTCTTTCTATCATTTGTTGAGTTTTCCCGTTCTAGTCTTCATAACTCTCAACATCTCAGTTACATTTTCAATGTGCTTCTCTCTGTGTGGTGTATTCTACGTTAATTTCTTGGTTCTCTTTTTCCAGTTTATGCATTTTCTCTTTAGCTGTGTGTAATCTGTACTGTTGCCCATTCACTGAATTTTTTAAATTAATGAGTATATTTTATACAACTCTGTTTTACATTATTCTTTATACAATCTATTCTTTTTGTTATTTTATTGTGGTTTCTATTCCTTCTTTTATTCTTTAATAATTTAAATATAATTTTTAATGTTTCATGTTGTATGATATCAAGTTATTAGTATGTTAGTCTTTCTTTTTGTTTCATCTGCTGACTTACTTTTATAGTAGCTCATTTCTTGTTTGGATTGAAGTTGTATATGCGTGTGTACTCATCTTCAATTGGAGATTTTTTCCCTCTGTGTCCACTCACCTAGGCATACAGAAAGTGTACACGATATGAGTATGAAAATTTGAATTGGGATTCCATTTCTACATATGATATAAGTTAAAGGTTTTTATTTCTCCCAGGATTTCTTTTTTATTACAGTAGAGTCCCAGGCAGAAAACAAGCTTTCTTGCTACTTGTCATGGAAAAGATAGCTTCTTTGAAGACCTCAGCTTCTAGCAAGTCATCTCACTCATTGCACACACACACAGTGCATAGATCTCCTCTGCTCATGCATGTAGCCCATGATCCCCTTAGACTTCACTTTAAAAAGACAAATTCAAAGATAAATTTATTCAGAATATCAAGAGAGTGACAGGAGAGCATTAAACCAAACATGGGGGTCTTCTGTCCTCATGTTGCCATTAAAACCCCAGATTCAAGGCATTCTGACCTATATCAGAGCTCAACACTTCTCTTGGGGCACTGTGACGTCAGCTATCATGGCTACTGCTGTGGCTTTGAGTTCTGTCATCATTTCTGATATCTGGGAAGGGCCAGCTTCAAGAGATGACCCCCATGTTTGGTTTATTGCTCTCCGGTCACTCTCTTGATATTCTGAATGATTTTATCTTTGAACTTGTCTTTTGAAAGTAAGGTCTAAGGGGATAATAGTGTATGTGCATGAGCAGAGGAGATATATGCACTGTATGTGCCTGCCATTCCTTATGCTACCTTTGCATATAGTGCTTGTGATGCCCCATGAATACAGAGTTCTGTGGACCCACAAAGCATGGGAGTTCAGCAAGGCTCAAGTACAAGGTAAGTATAATGTCTATGATTGGGTAAAGAGAGGCACTGGAAGCCCCAAAAGGTCATACTTTCCACTGGAATCAGAAGTTACTAAAATGCAGGAAGAAAGCAGTGACAAGTCTGAGTACAACGGCTCATGCCTTTAATCCCAGCACTTTGGGAGGCCAAAGCAGGAGGAACATTGGAGGCCAGGAGTTTGGGACCAGCCTGGGCATCATAGCTAGACCCCATCCCCCATCTGTACAAATGTTTTTTTTTAAATTAGCCAGGCATGGTGGTGCATGCCTGTAATACCAGCTACTTGGGAGACTGAAGCAGGAGGCTCACTTGAGCCTAGGAGTTCTAAGCTGCAGTGAGCTGGGATCACGCCACTGCACTCCAGCCTGGGTGACAGAGTGAGATGCGATCTCTAAAAATTAAAGAAGGCAATGACATTCCAAGAAACGCAGACAACCAGGGGACTCTATAATATCCTTTGCTATTCATGCTATTTCCACCTATTATCCAATCACTTTTGCTGAAAAGATACAGAAGGAAGGGAAACATACAGCAACCCATAGTTCCTTTTTCTCTCCGCCCTTTTCTCGTCAGTAAGTGATAGTAGAGAGGGTTGATAGAATGTGTGTATGTCAAGAAGAAAAATAGAAGTAATTGAGTTAGTTTTGTGCAGCATTTCTACTCTTCTAATTTCTGACAAGATACATATACATGCATGAGCTATTAAATACAAATCATGCGAGTTTGGTGATTCCACATGAATTAAATGCTCTTATATTTGCATTTTAAATTGGCATCATACAGTTCATAAAGAAGAATGGCAGAATTCATGCTCATGGCTTAAATTTGTTTTAATTTTTTACTTAGAACCATATTAAATAGCATATAAGAAACACTATGGTGAGACAGAAAAGAAACCACAGAAGAAAGGAAAAATGTTATATAGCTCCTTTAACAGCACTTTTTCTTCCTGCTTTTTGAATGAGAGTCTTACATTTTTGGCTTTCACTGGGCCCAGCAAATTATGTAGCTGTCCCTAAACCTGGGGTTTCCCTGGTTTTCAAATTTAGCTGTGTATTTTATTAAAGTATTGATTTTTTTTTTTTTTACAAAGAATTCTAGGTGTCTCTTTGCACCCATCAGCATCTGACTTATCTTCCACTTTGCTTCTGTCTCCTACTCCCCCTAAATTCCCCTTGCTTGTCCAAGCCATTGGCAGCTTGAGGTCTGAAACAGACCCCAGATGGAAACTGAGCAGTTGGTCAATCTTCTCATGCCCCCAGGAAATACAAGTGCGGGCCCCTGGCTGAGGGCTTTATATTTCACTTTCAGAAAGAATAGCCTCCTCCTCCTTTCTGCCTTCCTCATTAGACCAGCCCCTTTGTGGTACCAGCCCTGTACCCACAAATCCAAGGGGTATAGTAGGCAGATGTAGGAGCGGGATCAGGAGTTAGGGAATCCCAGGACAGCAGCTGTGATAAGAGTTTGCAACTCAGTAGTAATTGGGTGTCCCAAATGGTGAGGCAATGAGCCTTCCAAATAAGGGCATGGAAAGCTCTGGAAGGATTAAAGGGGAAAAGAACAAGGCAAAAGTCACCCAGAAAAGATGAGGGGCAGTGTTAGACTTTTGTCCAGCCTCTGCTCCTTAGCCTGGGGCTCCTTTAACAAGACCCCAGATGGTCTCCAGACATACAAGAGCAGTTCCCGAGAACTGGGTTGTGTCAGAGCTCTGGGGGTCCAATCACTTCTGCATCTGGAAAACTCATATGCCACCCCAAATTAATAAGTTTAATGAAAGAAGGAGAGGAAGAGGCTATTGGCCAGTTTCCGCTTCCTCTGCCTTATCTTTTGGTTTCGCATGGTTCATCTCCACCCACGCTTCATACCTGGATCCTGTCTCTGGATTCCTGATTCTGGAACATCCTAGGACTTAGCCAGGTATTTGTTCTTTGGTCATGGAGGATAGGGCATGGAAACCTGCTGAGAACCAAAGGACCCACCCTGAGGAGAAGCACCTAGCCACCCATACCTGAGTTCCCACATTTCACTCCTTATGACCTTAATTAAAACCATATATTATACCATAACTGTCAGAGGCCTTCTATCAGCACCCAGTACCTCCAGACCTCCCAGGCCCCTACCTCAGCCTCTAGTCTGTTACTTCCTAGGCTGGGCTGGGTTTTGGAGTAGAAGGGCCAATGGAGTTGGTCAAAGAACAAATATGAGTTTTGAAATCAGACCAACCTGAATCTGCATCCTCCTAAATCTACCCTCTTGCTAGTTAAGTGTTTAGGCTCAGGTGATTTCATCTCTGTGAGCCTCAGTTTTCTCATCTGTAAAATGGGTTAACAACCAGACCTACCTCAAGGTGTTGTGGGGAAGATTGAGAAGCGTCAGAGTGTGGACAAGCTTTCTGATCAACGCCAGGCATGATGAGGTTGGCATTTCACAAGCATGGGTTGAATGAGTGAATGAGCTAATAAGTTTGTATGAAACTCATTTCCAAAGCATTTCCTTCACCTTCCATCTCCTTTGCAACTCTCCTAATCCTAGCTGGAGAGACAGCATAGCACAGAGCTCAAGGTTCAGGATCTGGGACTAGGCGTTTCTTGGCCCTGCTGCTTCCTAGGTGACTTTGAGACTCAACTTTTCCTTTCTTGAAAGGGGTAGAAATAAGAGCACTTACCTTGTAATTTTGTTTGTGAGAATGACATGACTTATTCTGGGTAAAGCTCTTAGAACAGAGCTTCGAATAAATATTGTTAACACTGGCTGGTTGCCTTTATCATCTCTTACCTGAGATATGGTAACAGCATCTGAGCCGGTCTCTCTACTTCTATTGCCACCTACACCCATCCATTGTTTACAATATCCACAGCATTGAACTCAAAGTGTAGATCTGAATATCTCTCCTCCCTACCCACAGCCTTCAATAGCTCCCCGTGGCTCTTGATGCCTAACATAACCTACAAGTTTTGACCTCTGCAGACCTCTCCAGCTACCTCCTCAACTAGAGTCACTCTCATTTTTGCTTTCCAGCTTGTGTCCTCCTCTCTCCTCAGCTGGCTTCTGTTAAGTTCCTCTAATGTGTAGTGCTCCCTCCTGCCACAGAGCCTTTGCACATGCTGTTCCTCTGCCTCCTCCCCTTGGCTTGCTAATTCCAGCTCAAGCATTACTTCCTCAGGGCAGCCTTCTATGGTGACACAGAGTAATTGAGGTTCTCTCATGATATAGTTTGGATGGATGTTCGTCCTCTCCAAATCTCATGTTGAAATGTAGTTCCCAGTGTTGGAGGTGGTGCCTAGTGTGGGAGGTGATTAGATCATGGAGGCAATGAATGGGACAACCAGATCTCATGTGAACTCACTGAACAAAAACTCACTAATGACCCATCACATGAGATCTGGTTGTTTAAGAGTTTGGGACATCCTTCTTGCTTCCTCTCATCATGTGACATGCTTGTTCCTCCTCCACTTTCCATCATGAGTAAAAGATCCCTGAAGCCTCACCAGCAACTGAGCACATGGGCACCATGCCTCCTGTACAGCCTGCAGAACCATAAGGTAATTAAACCTATTTTCTTTATAAATTACCCAGCCTCAGGTATTTTTTATGGGGATGCAAAAATGGACTAACACATCTCGTTGCTTATGGTACCATACACTTGTTCTTCATAGCAATTGCCATTTATATGGATTTATGCTTAATGGAGAGATTGATGTCTCTCCTTCCCCACAAATGAGGAGCTTTGTGAGAAAAGGAACTATGTTCCCTGCCAGTCCCGGTCAGGCTGGCCCTACTTCCAACAACCAGATCCTGATTTTCTTTTTGTCAGGCCGGGGCGGGGGGTGCATTTTGAGGTTTAGGTATCTTAGGGTTCACTCTGTGCTATGATTTCAATGTCCCCTCCAAAACCCGTGTTGGCATTTAATTGCCATTGTGATGGTATTTAGAGGTAGGATCATTAAGAGACTATTGGGCTATGAAAGTTCCACCTTCACGAATGGATTAATGTTGTTATCATGAATGTGGGTTCATTATCAGAAGAGTGAGTTGTTATAAAAGTGCCTCCAGCCCTCTCTGTCTCTCACTTTCAACCCCGTTTGCTGCCTCACCTTCCACTATGAGATGATGTAGCGTGAAGGCCCTCATCAGATGCCAGTACCTTGATGTTGAACTTCTCATCCTCCAGAACCATGAGCCAAAGAAATTTATTTTCTGTATAAATTACTCAGCTTTTGATATTCTTTTCTAAGCAACACAAAATGGACCAAGGCACTCTGGTACCAAAGGGTTTGCCCACAGGGAAGGCTAGAAGTGTAGGGTATGCAGGCTTATACCCTTACCCAGTGGATGGTGGTAATTGGTGTTACCAATTGGTCCCTCACAATTGGTGAGGGAACACTCAGTTCCCTCATCTTTTCGGTAGGATAACCCTGACATATGTGTTCTACTCTGGTTCCCAGAATTTTTCCAGTGGGATTAAGGTCTATTCATGGTGGTAGCTGGCCTGATAATACATCCTTGATTATTTATCTTTTTTTCCTGGTTTCACTTCCCCATTTCCTGATGCATGTTTCTGTCATTTCCCATATAAACAACTTATATTCAGATATGATCGGGTGTGTTCAGGGTGGTATGGTCATAGGCAACAACTTATATTCAAACCCCCCTTTTCAGGGTCTATTTCTGGAGAAATTCAAACTAAGCCACCATCATTTCCCCGGTACCTAGCATGATACCCAATGTATAGTCAGAACTCTACAAAAATATTTCATAAATGAATGCCTGAATGAATAAATAAATGAATTTATATAAAGAAAACTTCCAATGGTAGTAGTTCTTTGGTGTTTGGTTGGGTTCATGGAAGTTATTCAGGGTAACTTACTACCACTGTTGGGGCCTCAGTTTCTCCATCTATAAAATCACCAGTGGAGGAGGTGGGAATTTGGAAAGAAGTGACCTAGGAGGCCTCTAATCAGGTGGTTTTCACCAGGGGATAAATTTTGCTCCTAAGGGGACATTTGTCAATTTGAGGAGACAGTTTTGGTTGTTACCCTCAGGGAGAGGGCTGTGCTGCTGGCATCTAGTGGGTAGAGGCCAGAGATGCTGTGAAACATCCTACAGTCCACAGGACAGCCCCCGCCACCAAGAATTATCTGGTCTAAAATGCCAATAGAGCTGAGGTTGAGAGATCCTGCTTTCACTTCTTCCCACTCGAAAAGCCTCCAATTCAATTATACCCTCACCCAATGGATGATGGGAAACTGTACCCAAAGGGGTACAATTTCCTGATCTGGCTCCCAGGGAGCCCAATTATTGTAGTTTGTTTATACATGCCCCTTTTTAATATCCTTTTACTTCTAAAATCAGGAGGTGTCTTACAATGACTGTTGCATCATAACTTAATTGACAAAGGTCTTATTTCTTGTTTGCTTAGGGATGTGGTATTTTATTTCCCCACCTGGATTTGTAGTTCACTGGACACTAGAGAGTGCTGTGCTGCTCCAGGGACACTTGAGACTGTATCTAAGCCCTGCAAATAAGAATCCACACTTTACCAGCCCGCTTTCCTACTGAAAGTTCTAATCAAAATGTAAAACTATCAGCCTTTTTTCTTTTCACTTGCTCTGGGCTGAATTCTTATTTTTATCTCTTTCTCCCTGCAGGCAAAGCTGTTCTTTACTGACACATTCAACCTTCTCACTCAGTCTTGAGATACCACCCAGCAGGTGCCCCCAGACCTTGAACTCTCAGAGAAGTCATGGTCCATCCCAACTTAAATGAAACTCAGACACTTTAGAGGAATTCCCAGGAAAGCCCAAGGCTCCAGATGGTCCACATAGCACTGAAGCACTGCTCCTCTGAACTGGACTTGTTTATTGCTCCTCAGTAGGGAAGACCCCATGAAACATCCTACTGATGACTTGACATCAGATAGACTAAATGTTCATGTCCATTCTTTCCCACCAGTCACAACTCTCTTAAAGTTAGTAATCACTTGGGAGACCATTAAGTCATCCTCCTGGTTCCAGGAAAGGGATCTTTTGTTATTATGCTTTGTGATTCAGCTCATGTCCCAGCTACTCTATGAACCCCCCCAAGTTGAGTTAACTGTTCCCCTCTGTGTTCCCATGGTGCCTGGATTTCCCTACACCACAGAACTCATCACAATAAATCATAAGCATCTTTCAGTTTGCCTCTCTCCCACTAGGTCAATGTTCTCAAACTGAAGCCTAAGTCAGAACCCCATGCAGGGCTTATTAAACACAGGGCTGGGCTCCACCCTACAGATTTCTGATTGAATAGTTCTGGAATGGGAACAAGACTTTGCATTTCTAACAAGATCCCAGGTACTATTGAGGTGTTTGTTCAGGGACCACACTTTGGGAGACATTGACCTGGATCATGAGTTCCTTAAGGTCCGAGATTTTACCTTGTTAAAATTTCTAGATTCCCAGCACATAGCAGGTAAATTTGCTAAATAATCATGTATTACTGATTTAATCACGTATTACTGAATTGCACCTTCTGTACTAAACATGGTATTAAGCTTTATAAAAAGAGGCATAAAATGAGTGGAGGTTGGCGCTGTGTCTTGCAGGAGGTACTATCCCAATCATTTATCTAATACTAAGGGCGTCTTTTACTTTTTTGTTCCCCAGAGTCTACACTTGGCACTTTACACATATTGGCCCTTTTAATCCATCCCCATCAAACCCAGTAACAGTTGCTCTATTATCCCTATTTTTCAGAGGAGTTAGCAGAGACAGAATAAGTCTCTGATATTTGATGTGAATTTTCTTACCCCTGGAGTCCTTGAGTTATGACAGGAGACATTTAATTAAAACTGTGTGTTAAATACAATAAATTTTCCTAAAGGTTCAATTTTACTGAAGGGTTTGGGAAAGGGGGATGTTTTGACACATGCATATAAGTAAATTAATTGCTAGGATTCTGGGTTTTTTTCATATTGACTATATCAAAATAACTTTTACCACAAAATGTAATACTTCACGGGCATTTTGCCATAATGTTCTTGGAGCTTCCTGGTAATAAAATTCACTCTTCTCCAATTCTGGCCAGACTTGAGTGAAGTCGTTTTCCCTATAATGGGATTCAAAGGTAGTTTGGTCTCAATTCCAAGCCTCTGCTTTTAGCCAGTTTTTTTGTTTGTTTGTTTGTTTTTGTTTTGTTTCTGTTTTTGTAGTAAAAAGGACAAGGCTAGTATAGGGAAGGTTGACCAATTTTTGTTTGTTTGTTTGTTTAAACAAAGGCCCTAGGAGTCTGGTATAGAGGAGATGAAATTGGAACACTTTTAAAAAATCTTGGAAATGCATCTATAGCAAGTATTGCTTTGCCTGTTGAATATCCATTGCCCTATCACCCTAGTTATTACAACGACAATTTTGTTTGGGGCAACAATAATCCCGATCCCAAGGGATAAGTTATCCTCATTCTAGGCAAACCATTGCTAGCCTATCCTGGTGTGCCAGAGGCTGTCTTTCATAGCCTCCCTTGCAACTAACTGGAGATAGCTGTTTTATCCCCTTTTGGGAAGTATAAGAAGGCAGAGCTTTCCAAGGAAACTTTGTGCTCCAGCTTCAGGTTTCCTGTTTGGAATGCTGGTGTGATGTCTGGAGTTGTGGTAGCCATCTCAAAACTGTAAGAGGAAAAACATGAGAAATGAGAGTCAACAGGAAACTGAGATCAGGATTTTAATGCTATTGCTAAGCTGCTATACCAGTCTTGGACTGTTCATTGCTGATCTTATTTCAGTTAGCAATAAATATCCTTTTGGTTTCAGCCACTACTTGTAGCCATAAGGATTCCTAATTGAGAGATAATCCCCTTTGTTCTCCTGCATACAGAATGCTCAGGAAGAGCATAATCCAACCAGTTAACCTGTTTATTTTCCTCTGTAGCTGAAACTTTGTCTATTTAAAAATCTAAATTTCAAGCAATGAATTTCCTATGTCCTTTCATTCAATAATTATCTATTGAGTACCTTTTACATGCCAGACAATCCTATAGACATTGGAATGTGGCAAGGAACAAAAGAGATAAAGTCTGTGTTCTCATAAGGCTTACATTCTAGTGCTGGGAGACAGAAAACAGAACAAAACAGAAATATATCGAGTGCTATGGTGTTATGAAAAGGAGGAGAGGAGGTCACAGCGGGCTTGAGAATAATGGGGGTAGAATTGCATTGCTAATTTACATATGGTGGTCAGTGAAGGTCTCTGATAAAATCATATTTGAGAAGGAATCCAGAAGGAGGGAGGAAGAGAGAGAAACACTAGACAGACTATCTGAGGGAAGGGAATTCCAGCAGACAGAAGAAACTGCAAGTTCAAAGGCCTGGAGGTAGGAGCTTGCTTCTGTCTTAGCTATGGAAGGGAGGCATCTGTGGCTGTAAGTGATGGGGAGAGTGATGAGAGCTGAGTGAATGATGCAGGGAGGGGCTTGCAAGCCATGGTAAGAATTTCTCTGCAGACTTGGAAGCCACATCCTCGCAGGCACCTCTGATTCCTAGTTCCTTGAACTCTCATATGCATCTCATACCTGCCCATGTCTGTTTCCTCTGGGGCACTCCATGCCAACCTTAGCACAGCACCTAAGACATAGTTGATGCTCAACAACTCATTGAATGTGTGAATAAACACCCTTGATTTATACGAGGCCAGTCAATGAAAATGAAAATCCATTCACTGCCCTCTGTCTTCGAGCAAGTGACCCAAACTCTCTATGCCTCAGCAAAATAGGGATCATTGTGATAGGATCCTTTAGTGTTATGAGAACACTTGGACACAGGGCAGGGAACATCACATACTGGGGCTTGTCGGGGGGTGGGAGGCTGGGGAAGGGATAAGATTAGGAGAAATACCTAATGTAAATGACAAGTTGATGGATGCAGCACACCAACATGACACATGTATACCTATGTAACATGCACGTTGTGCACATGTACCCTAGAACTTAAAGTATAATAAATATATATATATAAAGAATATTAAGAGTAATAAACAATAGGTAACATTCTAAATACCCGCAACCCTATGCGTGAGCCATCATCCCCATTTTACAGATAATGAAACTGAGGCTCAAAGTGCTTTAGTCATTAGCCCAAGGTTCCACAGCTACTCAATGGTAGAGTCAGAATTTTAACTGTCAAGCTCTGGGATGGCCCCAACAACTATTCCTACAGAGATAATGCATGTCAATAGACCAAAACCTTACCAAACACTCAACAAATGGTAGAAGTGACTGTGTTCGTGGTGGTTGTTGTTTGGTAATGTTGTTATTACTGTTATGAGTATTGTGCCCAGCTGCCCAGGTAACCAATGCCTCTCTAAAAGGATGGGTGAAATGGATACCATATTGGAGTACAGAACAAAGAAAGCAGAGGAAATTCTGCCTGGCTGATGAGATAGCTGTATACATGTCCCAAGGGCCCAGCTTGGCTTGGGAGTGGGGGGCTGGGTGTGGAGAGATGTGGAGGAGAAAAGTACCCTCAACCATCCACCTCAAATCTCATAAGCCAGGCAAACCACATGCCCCCAGCTGAGGAATCACATAACCATGGCAGCTGTCCAGGGCAGAAGAGGCCCGCACCTGTTTGCAATGTAATTTAGCTATTATCAGCTTTCGCATTCAGCTGAAATTCAAAGACTGAAGAAGGAGGATGATGGGAGTGGGGATGCATGAGGGGGGTTAGGAAGTTGGAGAAGTAAGATGATCAAATGTCCTAAATTGCCTCCACTTTAATGCCTTATATAAAAATTTCCTGTAATGCATGTTACCATAAATAAGGGATTGCTGTACAAGCCCTGGGCAAGATGGTTTGCTAGCTGAACTCTCCCATAGGGAAGGTTTGGAGCCTGCCTGGGGATGTCCCACTTCTCAAATTATCTTGTTGTAAATGTCTGGCTCCCAAAGCCTAGAATTTACTGAGCTGAGCACGGCTATATCATGTTCTCCGCTAGGCAGCTTTTAGGATTCACTGCTCACAAGAGGACCAGTTCCTTTCTGGCCCCGTCTCTGCTTATGGAGATGTTGGAGAGGGGCAATCTCATTACCCGCAGAATTCTGTCTGACCCACCTACATCCCAAAATCAACCTGTCGGGACTGGTGAGGACCAACAGCCTAATCCCCAGTCCTGGCTGTGAGGAACCTGGCCAGATACTGGGGTCACTGGGGCTCATGTTGACAGTTCATATGGAAAACTGTGCAGGATACACCTGGACCATTAGTCCCAGTTTTTCTCGAGGGAAAGATGGAAGAGGCCATTTCTTTGTTGATCAGATTCAGAGACAACTGGCAGTTTATCCTGGGCCTGCTGAATATCCAAGAATTGCCCTAGGCTCTCATAACAGTGGTGATGGTGGTGATGATAGAAGAAGGAAAGAAGGAAGAGCCAGCACTTGGCTACATTTACTACATGCTCTTCATATGCCTTGCATTATTTGATTCTCATAACGACCCTACGAGCCAGACCCTGTTATCACTTCTTATTACAGATGAAAATAACCACTGAAAATTTAACTCATTTGCCCACTTCTCATGACTTTGATTTCATTTTCATGCCAACCCTGGTAGGTCAATATCATAATCTCCATTTTTGGCAAATAAACAGAAGTGAAGAGCTATTGATGAGTTCATTGCTTTCACAGTCACTGAGTGCCTCGTATGTGTCAAGCCCTGTTCTGAACCCTGTGGCTATGCCAGCGAACACAATGGACAAGATCTCTTGCCTTGTGAAGCATGAATTTTCACAACTTTTGCTCATAGAAAGGATGGAAACTCAGAGCTGGTCTCCAGAAGCATGTAACAATACTAATCTGGAAATAGGGCAATCATCGGGGTTAGAGAAGAGGCTTAATAGGTGTCTTTGCTGGGATTCCCCACCAAATCAGATCCTGAGACAAGGGCTTGTGGACAGATAGTCTATTTAGGAGGTGATCCCTGAAAGCAGGAGTGAGGGATCATGGAGAGTGGACCAGGGGGAGAGGGAGAGCTGATACAAGGATGGCTCTGTTATGGCTGACTGATGCTCAACCGACAGGGACTTTCCAAGAACCATATGGGATGCTTGTTGGAATTGCCCCTTCAAGAGATAAAAGGGAGAAGCATGTAATCATCAGTTTCTATCATCCATTGGTTAAGGGTTGCCCCATGGGCCTTAACCTTTCCCACACTTCCAGATTGTTGCATGTGTGAGTGACATACAGTTTCTTTAGCAATCCCATGCCATGCATTTGACCAACCCAGGGTAGGAAATGAGTGACACAGAACACAGGCTTGAGGTTTGCTGTAGCCATGACGGGAGTTACAGGTGGGGCTAGGAGGACATGAGTCCATGCCCAATAAGTATCTCATCATCTTTGCATTAGTCAGGATAGGCTTGGTTTTGCTGAAGTAATAAACACTCACAAATTCTCAGTGGAATCAGCCAACATCTGGTAAACTACCTGATGCCTAGCACTCCAAATACATTATATAATTTAATCTTCAAAAGTATCCTGGAAAGCAGATATTTATTATCTAGTTAACTGATGAGATAACTCAGGTTTAGAGGGACAAAATAATTGCCCAAAGTCACTCACCTAATTGGTAGAACCAAGATTTAGACCCAGGAATGGATGGCTTTTACAATCTGTGCTTTCAATGTTGTGTTTGTCAGACCTAGGACATCAAAGGAGGGGTTTCGGGGGTCATATAAATATTGCTTTGGATTTCATTTTTAAATAATTTCTCCTGTTTCTAAAACTGTAAGTTTAAAAAATTTACTTTTAAGGAGTTATATGTCAGGTTTTAACAAATAAGAGACATCCAAATTATGTCAGGTTGCCTCATTTTCTTTGGATCTCCTGCCATTGTCTAAATGAAGAGAGTGATAGTCATTTCATCATTTGTGAAATACTCCCACATTCCACCTTCAAGGGATGGTAGGATTACACTTGATCCCCTTCTGGGTGAGTAGGGCCCTGTGACTAGTTCTGGCCAGTAAGTTATGATTTCCAGGTCAGAGCATTTTATTGCTAATGAGATCCATCCAACGCTCTCTGCTTGCTCATCTTCTGAGGCAATGTTCCAGATAGTTGTTCCTCTGTCCTCCTAGGTGCAGGACTAAAGACTGTGGAGAAGAGAGCCCCCTGTTGACCTTCATTTTTGTGTTGTGAATGAGAAACAAGCTGTTGTAATACTAAGCCACTGAGATTTGGGATTGTTCATTACTGTAGCAAAGCTTAGCCTACCCTGATTGATTAGAGATTGTCCCAAGATTGCAAGATATTATAGATTGGGTTCTCTGGAATAGGATGCTGAGACAGAATTTAGAGTTCAAGACATTTATTAGGTAACAACCACTCATGAAAGGGAGAAGAAGCAGAATTGGAGACAGGAAGGAATTGAACTATGTTCCTGGCCAAACAAAGCTTTGGCCAACCCAGAGAAATCTCTAGATTGAGTATTGTCTATGACAGTGCCTCATGCTGGAGCAAAATGAGTGGACCTTTATGCTTCTTTCTTGCTCAGTCACTGCATACAGGATGGCATAACCTTGGGTAGAGCAGCTCTTCACAGTTAAGGCAGGCCCTTATCGAGGTGGCAGACGGTGGCCACCTGCTGACCACACTGTGCATGGCTAGGCAGAACATCCTCCCTTAAGGGGGAAGTGAGCAGCATCTTTTGTCTACTACACAAGGAATTTTTTTCTAAAGTTTTTGTTACATGCAGCCCTTATCTGTACGAACCAGAATCCTAGCTCTATCAAGCAGAGCTTTTGGTCACCAGCCCCAGTGTCAATCTCGGATGATTAAAGCAGAACACAGGTTTGTTCATTGAATGCTAGAATTGTTGGCAAGGCCAGAGAGTCAGGTGGATGCATAACCAAGCCGGAGGGAAGCCCAAACTCAAGCCACAGAACTTGCCTGCTGAGGACAGTCCTGCCACATCATGCAGCATTGAGCTAGTTATGAGACCTGCTATTTTTGAATTTGGCACTCAATCCCACACCAACTGCTACAGGGAAGAGAAAGAGAGGAGAAGGGAAGGAGAACATCATGGCCCTTTAACTTCTTATGTCTTCTATTCCCATTTGAAGTTTAGCTTGGGTGCATAAGGAGTGCCCTGGTCACCTGTCAGCACCCTGCTTGGAACACAAGAACCTGCCATTCAGTTCCTGTAGAGCAAGGTGGTCTCTGCCTCCTCCAAGAGTCACAAAGTGTGGAACTCCCCAAACAGCAAGGATATTCAGAGTCTTAGCAGCCAAAAAAAAGTGATGTGCCCACTCTATGCATGGGTAAATGAAATTAAGTTCAGAAATGAATTGGATGCTGGGAATACTAAGAAGTGGCTCTGCTCATCCCTTCCCTGGGTGACGTTCTCCTTCCTAAGCTGAAGTTCTCTCCTGAATTCAGCGTTCCTCTTGGCTATAAGGAGGATAAAGTCCAGGCTTAATGATAGCAGACATGGCTCACCAAGGACAACATGATGAACAAACAGAATTTCTTCTCCTGCAGTCCAAGTTATGAGCAGGGGAACCCAGGAAGGTTGATCAGAGGAGGGCTCATCCCGGTGCATGGCCAGGAATTCTTGGGGGCAGATTTAGTGTATGTCTTTATCTACCCATTTCATTGATTCCTCAAATACTTACAGAGCCTCTGCCATGTGTCAGGCTCAGCAGCGATGCAGGAAGTGCACTGACTTTGCCTTTATGATGTTCCTGATCCAGGGCTTTTAAGTGGCTGCTCTTTGTCGCATCTTTTTTCTGGCAGCGTGGAGAAATGGTTGTATCTCTGGTCTTTGCCATCAAAGTGGCTGAGTTCAAACCCCCAGCTCTGCTCATTTCTAGTTGGGGAACCACAGCCAAATCACTTCACCTCTCTTGGCCCTGGCTTCCTCATATGTATAATGAGATTAATGATACTGCCTACCTTCTAGAGTTACCATTAGGATTCACGGAGATAAAACAAAGCTCAGGGCCTGGCATGAATTTTGTTCAATAAATATTAGTTATTGTTATCATCTGCTGGGGAAGGGAGGGTAAGGGTGGGTGTTGCCCATTTTCAGCTTCCTGATTCTCACCCTATGGTTCTCATTTCCCACATCCTGCCAGGGATAGGCCTCATTACTATCACTTAAGGGCAGTGAGGCCGAGAGATATATTACAAAAACAATAGCAATAACAACAGTAATCATAGCAACTCTAATTATTGAGCGCCTGCTAAATATCATGCTCCATGCTATGCTTTACTTAGCATTTTTTTTTTCTTGAGACGTAGTCTTATTCTTTCTTCTGGACTGGAGTACAGTGGCATGATCTCAACTCACTATAACCCCTGCCACCTGGGTTCAAGTGATTCTCTGCCTCAGCCTCCTGAGTAGCTGGGATTACCGGTGCGTGCTACCACACTTGGCTAATTTTTGTATTTTTAGTAGAGATGGGGTTTCACCATGTTGGCCAGGCTGGTCTCGAACTCCTGACCTCAGGTGATCCACCCACCTTGGCCTCCCAAAATGTTTGGATTACAGGCATGAGCCACTGCACCCAGCATTTGCTTAAAATCTTGCTACTCATAATATGGTCCCCAGAGGAGCAGCATCTGCATCGCCTGGGAGCTGCTTAGAAATGCAGAATCTCTGGCACCACTCCAGACCTATCGCTTATACTTCCTTGGGGAATGGAAGTTTCCAGTCATTTTCGCTTTCTGGAGATTCAGGAAAAGTGGATTCTCGCAGATGAGGGCAGCCTGCTTACAAAGAGACCCAGGGGTTGCTATGAAAGGAAAAGCACAAAGCAGGGGGTAGAGTATATATGGAAGTGATACAGAGATCTGGGGAGAATGAGTGGAGAAACAGCATCACGAAAGGGCCAGTTCCTTTCACATGGAAGGAAGGTGGAGGATGAGAGTAGACTGAATAGTTAATTGCAGCATCAGGGATTGAATTCCCTTGCCATAATTTAAGGGTCGACTATGTAAGAGTTGACTGAATTCAGTACATGATGCTGCAATTAGCTATTTGTGTTTTCAAGTCACCTATATTTTCGTACATAGTATTATAAAAAATAATTGCAGGCTCACAGTTATATAATGCTTCTTTCTGCTGGAGTCTCTATAATAAAGATCTTTCCCACAGCTCTAAGTGTGTCTTGGCATGGCAAATAAAAAACAAAACATAACACTCAGCTCTCAGATGCACGAAGACAGGCAACCCCGTGCTCGCTGGTTCACAGCTGCATCCCCAGTGCTTAGAATGGTTCCTGGTGCATAGTAGGTGCTCAATAAATATTTGTTTGAGGAAATGAATAAGTTTTTGATCCAAGTTGACAAGACCCGAGCTAAACATCACAGAGAAGCGCTGTTGAGCGTGGAAGCCAGACTCAAATCAGCAAGTTGCTGGACAATCAAAATAATTTACAGCAGCTGTTCGCAACTGCTGGTTGTGAACAAAAAAAGGTCAGGCTCTCAACACACGCACACAGAGCTGTGTTGCTAGGCTGTATACACGATAGGCTTTTCCTTTATCTGTGGAGCTAATTATTATGCCTACATTATTATAGTAATAACAGAAATTGTGTTTTCTATTGATCTCTAGGAATGAATTGATTGATTTATGTTATAAACATGCAGACTAGAAGAGATATTTTTAGAGAAAATGGTTAATGGTGAGCCCCAAACCATCTCTTTTTCCCACGTGGAATAGTTGGCCTGAAGCTGGACAATCGTGCCAAAGCCCAGTTGGCTTCATTTGTCTTTAGAGATCAGAGAAACTCGTCATTTGAGAAAAGCCAGGCTGGGCTGAACGAGAGGGGCTCTGCAGGACCTCAACCTGAAGCCCCATCCCAAGAGAGATGGGCTGGCCTTTTAACCAGCCTTTCACCTTTGGTGCCTGAAGTGCAGACAGTTGACATCCTTTCCACCATCTACTTTCTCAGTTGGCTCAAAGAGAACATCCATCCCCACAGATGTAGGCTATAACCCCCGTGAAACCTTCTGGCTTACCATTCTGTTTATACACATTCTTTTATTTACCATTGTAGATGGCACCAAGGGAAGGAAAGAAAATGGAGACAGGAAAGGGAAGAGGGAGAGTAGGAGGGAGGAAAATGGGGGAAGGAAGGAAAGGAAAAAAAAGGAGGGAGGAATGAAAGACAGGGAGGAAGGGAGGGTGGATGAAAATAAAGGGAGAAAAGAAAGAAGGGGATTTGGAAAAAAAGAAGTAAGAAAGGAACTGGATGAGAAATGGAGAGGAGGGAGGAAGGAAGGATCTCAGATATATTCCCACCCTCTCTGTAGTCTGGCCTGTATCTCAGAGAATTACATTTCCTAGGCTCCTTTGCCCTCTGGGTGGGTTTGAACACTGGGAGGGCTTTGTAGGAAACTGGAGGGTGGAAGAAGAGGCAAATCCAGAGTCTCTCTCTCTCTCTCTCTCTCTCTCTCTCTCTCTCACACACACACACACACAAAAAGACAAGTTTTAAAAAAAGTGGGAAAAAGAGTATTATGATATCAATAATTTGCTCTAAAATACTTCAACATAGACTCTCTCTCTCTCTCTC